>NC_132901.1:27036689-27164189 GCF_030463535.1 Salminus brasiliensis | reverse complement strand
CCCCCCCCCCCCCTGTCTCTCTTTAAATATCTTTCTATATTCAGTAACATATTAAAGCTCATTTCTGAGTCACAGTAAAAACTGGTGGAGATAAACTGCCAACATGCTTGAAGGTGAAATTTCTAATCAAATGAACCAAAGATGAAAATATAAAAATACAAACTGAAACTTTGACCATCTCACCCACCCTGCCCACCTCCCTCATCTCACCCATCTCACCCATCCTGCCCACCTCCCTCATCTCACCCATCTCCCCCACCCTTCCCACCTCCCTCATCTCACCCATCTCCCCCACCCTGCCCACCTCCCTCATCTCACCCATCTCACCCACCCTGCCCACCTCCCTCATCTCACCCATCTCACCCACCCTGCCCACCTCCCTCATCTCACCCATCTCACCCATCCTGCCCACCTCCCTCATCTCACCCATCTCACCCATCCTGCCCACCTCCCTCATCTCACCCATCTCACCCATCCTGCCCACCTCCCCCACCTCCCCCACCCTGCCCACCTCCCTCATCTCACCCATCCTGCCCACCTCCCTCATCTCACCCATCCTGCCCACCTCCCCATCTCACCCATCCTGCCCACCTCCCTCATCTCTCCCATCTCACCCATCCTGCCCACCTCCCTCATCTCCCCCACCTGTCCACCTCTCCATCTCACCCATCCTGCCCACCTCTGCCATCTCACCCATCCTGTCTACCTCCCTCATCTCACCCATCCTGCCCACCTCCCCATCTCACCCATCCTGCCCACCGCCCTCATCTCACCCATCTCACCCATCCTGCCCACCTTCCCCATCTCACCCATCCTGCCCACCTCCCTCATCTCACCCATCCTGCCCACCTCCCTCATCTCCCCCATCTCACCCATCCTGCCCACCTCCCTCATCTCACCCACCTCCCTCATCTCACCCATCCTGCCCACCTCATCTATCCTAACCATCAATTCACTCTTTTCCCCAGGCGCCTCAGCGATGGCTGCCCACCGTTCAGGGCGTGTGTACTCACTGTCCACAATGTGTGTATGTGTGTGTGTGTGTGTTTAAAGGTGGATCATCCATCCAACTTATTCCACCCACTTCATCCATCTTACCCACCTCGCCCATCTCACCAATCCCTTCAGTCTTACCCACCCCACCCCTCCTTTCCATCATACCTGCCACACCCTTTTACCAATCCCACCCACTTCACCTACCATACCCACTTCACCCTTCATAGCAATCCTTATTAAATCCTCTTATTCACCTCACCCATCTTACCCATTTCACCCACCTTACCAACCTCACCAATCCCTCCCACCCCACCTCGCCCATCTCACCAATCTCTTCAGTCCTACCCATCCAACCTCTCCTGTCCATCCTACCCACCCCTGCCATCCTACCTACCTCATCCCACCCACTTCACCTACCATACCCACTTCACCCTTCATAGCAATCCTTATTAAGTTCTCTTATTCACCTCACCCACTTCACCCACCTGACCAACCTCACCAATCCCACCCACCCCACCCTGCCCATCTCACAATCCAACCTCGCCCATTTCACCAATCCTACTCACCCCACCTCGCCCACCTCACCCACTTTACCAGTCCCACCCATCTCACCTCACCCATCTCACCAAATCCCACCCACCCCACCCAACCTCACCCATCTCACCAATCCTGAGGCTGGGCACTGCCATCACAGCTGCAGTCTGGAGTGGAGTCTGACATTCATGCTGATGAGTAACCCTCGTGCTTCAGTGAGGAGGAAATCCACACTGCCAGTTTGTGTTTTGAGGATTACAGACTTACAGACTCAGGATGGCAGATAACTGTTTCAAATCAAGCCAGCCGTGTAGCCGAAATTGCTCTTGGTAATCCACGATGCTTAACACCAACAGAAATACACAAACCCAAAATGCATGCATGATGGGAAACATGACAAATAGCAGCAAAAGGCAGAAGCAGGTCACCATCGACTGGCTTAAGCATCAACACATTTATAAGTACAGGGTGGGCCATATTATATGGATGCACCTAAATAAAATGGGAATGGTTGGTGATATTAACTTCCTGTTTGTGGCACATTAGAAGCTTGTAAATAACTCATGAAAGAATAAAGTTAAAAAACAAGCACACCATTGTTTTTCCTGTGAAATTCTCAATAAGTTTGATGTGTCACATGACCCTCTTCCCACTGAAAAAAATCAAGTTGGATCCAAAATGGCCGACTTCAAAATGGCCACCATGGTCACCACCCATCTTGAAAAGCTTTCCCCCTCCCATATACTAATGTGCCACAAACAGGAAGTTAATATCACCAACCATTCCTATTTTATTTAGGTGTATCCCTATAAATGGCCTACCCTGTATATTAAGCCTGGATGGGAAAACACAAGTAACCTATTTAACCCAATCAACCCACATTAGATATCTATGGACGTCCACATGCTGTTGGCCAGCCGGTCCCAGAAAAGGAACACTGTTATGCTGTTTACATTTCATGTTACAATTTTACTTCGCAATAAAATGCTGATGGTGTAATTCTGCATTAGTACTTGAAAAGAAAATGCTAACATGCTCTTACAGCCTTAAACACTGAGGCCAAGCAGCCAAACATTACATTAAATATACTGCATACCTTACAACAGGTAGCCTGGGGGGAACGACTACACACTGATGGTGGAAATATACATAAATAAAAGTGAATTGAATCAATTGAAAGACATTTAAAATAGATGGTGTCAGGAGCCTATGAGCTCTGCCCAAACATAAGGCACATAAATTCATCACCAAGCCCACAAATGCACTCACAAGCCTAAACATTCAGTAGCCAATGAAATAAGTTGTGGGCGTGACCATGCCAAAATGTAGCTTGGATGCAGAAGTTTGAATGCAAACAAATTACAAGTATCACAAGCAGCTAATTTAAATAATAATAACAATAATAATAATAATAATAAATCTATGTTTGAATTTATGTAAAATCAACAGCCAATCAAAGCCCTTCTTTTGAGCCTTTCCACAACACTGCCAAACAGCCAGTGCCTTGGAATAGATGAGCATGAAAAGCTCTCCAGATTCAGACAATTCTTCTAATTACAGAATTTAATACACTTTATAAATGTAGTTATTTATTTATTAATTTATGAATACACTTAATTATTAACTTTATTTAGTAGCAGCCATTGCTTTACTGTATAATTTTGTAGGTACTGTAGCTTACATAATCTCCATTGAAAACTATTTCCATATTCTCTAAAGTGTAGAGGCTGTTTCTCCAGTCATGCATATCACTTGTAATGTACTGTTTGTGTGATGATGATGATGATGATAATGATGATGATGATAATAATAAACTGGTATCTCAGTATTTAGACCCAGTGACACATAAGAGCTGTTAAACAACTGGTTTTAATTCCCTAACGATCCAGACTAGAACCACGCCTTATTAAATTGGCATGAACGGAGCCCAGTGACTGTGCAGCTCTTTAACAAGAGCAGACGGAAGCAAGAGGTCCCCTAAGGTCGCTCCGGTCTGCCATGCTTACAGCTCCCTCACACCTCCAGCCTGCTCTCTCTGCTGTTCTCACGGCTCTGGGGGCAAGTCGATTGTCCTTGATTACACCGCCTGCATCTTTCATGAGCCGTCTTCTTTGTGAATATTGAGAGAGTGGACTTTCGGAATCCAAACTCTTTGGGAGTGTGTGCATGTGTGTGTAAGAGGGTAGTCTTGCCTTCCCTTTATGATGAATAAGAAAGTGTGTAAACGGACTGAACAGATGGGGGGAAATTGGCTGTTTAGGAAGTGCTTCGCTGTGAAAGATGAGTTTCTGATGGCTGTTATTCCACCTGCTTGCAAAGTCATGATACCATTTTTATTAAACTGGTTCCCAACCCTGGGCCTGCTCCAGCACACCCACAGCAAGAGTGTTGAATCAGGTGCTAGCAAAAGCAACTCCACTGTCATTTGGGAAACATCACCTTTTATATAGGCTCCTAAGACAGGACTCGGCCTGATCTTCTAGTGAAAACGTCCACATTGGTCATTTTTATGTCTTGTAAAACGACCCATTGCTACGTTCAGAGGAAATGCGACCTCTAGTGGTACACTCTTAGAGTGTAAAATGCACCTACACTTAATCTAAACCCTAATTCTAAACGTAAGCATAGTGAAGTGAGGAATTCTTACCATTTTTCCATTGGTGTAGGCCCAGGTTTCTCAATTTTAAGCTCCAAAAAGTTCTCCAAAGCTGTTTCTCAATAAACGCTCTTCCGTTCTCATGTTCTTACCTGACATCATCTTCCACTCCCCACGCTGCATTCCAGTCCTCAAGAACGAATTCACCAAGAATGGTTAAAGCTCACAGGTGTGTTCTTTCTCCAGGAGAAAGGAGAAAGGAAGAGGAAAAAAAAGAATACTAATGAGTCGAAATATTGGTCATAAAGTTGATTAAATTTTTAGTTCATTCAATACAAACAATATTTAATCTGTGATGTTGTTCTTGCGAGTTCGTTATTGTGAGGTAACCTTTCAAGAACATTCTTCTCAAGAAAACAACGAGTTCACATTCTTGGTATTGAGAAGCAACCGTTATCTTTCAGGGCTATTTTTTCCATTCTTCTTCAAGTGCATAACACACTGGTTGTGGTTGTGAGTACCAGCTCAACAGGTCTACCAGTGGACGGAAAAAAAGTAAAAAAGATATAATTATCCAATAGGTCATAATTTCAGAGTGGAATGATGGGATGGTTTCCCTGTATCTCCAACTCATCTGGCAGGTGTTGACCCTTGTTCCTGGCCCAGAACTTCCACCCTCAATATCAGTGTTTTCAGGTTTTCGCCCCTAAAAAAATATGTGAAAATGGCAATCGTGTGGAGGTGGGGCACTGGGGCCTTTGGGAGTATCACAGTTGGGAGTGTAGGAAGGTTGCCAAAAATCAAACGGAACATAAGGAACCATAGTTGTAAAAGTTGATGTGAGTATGAAGAACCTTTTAAGGGTCTTATCATCTCCGTTTTTGGTTCTTCATGGCACCAAAAGTGGTTCTTTCATGGGATCATTCCAAGAACCAATGGAAGGACCTTCATTTCTAATATGTATTATTGCAAAATCAACACAATTGTCTTCTTTAGGTTCACTGGTTTCATCAAGAATTGTGTTCATGCAGTACTTTTTTCATTTGTACCACATTAAAATCACCCTTTTTAGACCCTCATTTTAGGCTCAGCACACTCATAATTACCACCCAGAACTGGTTTAGAATAATTAACAAATAGTCACTGTAGAAAATGACAGCTTGCATAATTACACAACCGAAATTTCAACTGGCTCCTGTTCAGCAGCCAATCCCATGAAATCCAACCGAATCCTAAGGAGAAGGGTCTATTTTCCGCTGTATTTCTTCACCCCGGTGGGGTAATAGACTTCAATTCCTCACTGAGCTCTACTCTTTCACGTCGGAATGCACTCTCGATGATCAGGAGGCGAGTCCTCTCTGCGCTCAGCGTCTTTGCGGCATGTCTTTCTTTTTTTTTAATTTTCATCTCCAATCTCAGCCTTTGTTACCATAATCCATGCTGACTGTCCACCGTCTCATCACTGATCACATCTTGTTCTCAAGCCGGACGATTTGCTGAGAACACAATGGCCAAGGACAAGCGGGTTAATGAGGAGCTCTATCTATGTGATCTCATCTGCCAGCATCTCTCTCTCTCTCTCTCTCTCTTCTTCGCTCTCATACTCTCATAGAAAAGATTGAGAAAAAGAGGCTAAGGAAGATGGGCGGAGGATTGTGCTGCGTAAGCCGGAAAAGGTCCTGCTCTCATCGGACACAAACGATGGCTCGGAATAAATATGTGAAGTACTACAAGCTTCCTGCTCAAGATTCCTGCAGTATGTCCAGACTGTGGACGTTCAAGAGGATTACGTGCCAGCGACTCCAACCCAGTGCATCTCCCACAAAGCGAGATGCATTAAAAGGTCAAATGTCAGGCTGCATGGGTTAATCAAGACTAGGATAATAAGCGACAGTGTGTTCTCAGGAAACAGCTTGATCCCAGTCTGTGACTGTCATCCCTTCCAATCACTTGAAAAAGAAACACACCCTAGATTTTCTTGTACGTATTTTATCCCCAACCTCTCATTTTCCAGCCTCTCTTTATCCCTCAGAATTAATCAGGCTGTTTGTGTTACTGTGGCTTTAAGAGCCAGTCAAATAAATACAGCGATGGATCAGTCCTTGAGATGGCATGGCAAGGAGACATGGTGTAAACAGTACTAATCTGTAGGGCAGATGCTCAAATTCTAGCTTCGGTCATGTTCTGCAATGTTGGTGACACCTGGGGATACTTTAGGTCTGTTGGAGACGTCTTTACTCATCTTGAGGTTCTGCTCCTGGACTGAACTGGTCATGTTGTTCAGCTGTTTTCCTTGTGAATGATGTAGTGGACAGTGGAACGGCTGATTTCTAACCCATCAAACCCATATAGTCTCCTCTGCATCTCCAACCTTCTTTCTGAAGGCCTCAGAGAGCTCTTTGGATCTGGCCACGGTGATCTTCTTCACTCCTCACTTGATGAAACAACTATCAAGAGCAGACCAGACTAAGGGCCTGTCTACACCTGGCATTGTAGCTGAATAGTATCTAGATCTACTTTGACCAGAATCTGTTTACGCAGGGCGAGGGAAGCCGAGATCCACAGTAATTATTACTCGTATTAACGTTTTTTCGACAGACGTACATCTGAGACTTGCGATCTCAGAAAACACATTCCATTAATGCTTGGATCTCCATTCGAGCTCCATCGAGCTCCATCGAGCTCCATCTCTGACCACCCTCGAATGTGGTTTGCGTGATCCGATCATAATCCGATCTGATAACAGTGCATATTTGGTCTTTTTTTTAATTCTGACCAGTGAAATCCAATTGGTTTAGAGACAGCTTCTGTCCTCTGCTAAATGAACAATAGCTTGTGGACTGTGGACTTCATCTGTATCATCACACCTTTTCCCCCATACACACATACACACTCTATAAACTATCATCTAACCACTGACACTCAGCCTACGTCCCAGAATAAAAACCCCAGGGTTTGACTCTTTCCGTGTCTTTCCATCAACTTTTCAGGTCAGGGTTCAGTTCCCTGGACCGCATTTCACATTGTGTTGTGTGGCCATGGAAAAATGGAGCCGTGCTTGTAGTAAAACTATTTCAGAATCAAGTGCTGCTGATGATCGCACAATAAAGGCCTACGGGCCTCCCGAGCATTTTAAAAGCCGTCTCATAAAAAGATGGGAAATTGGTCCTTTTGGTGCTGCGTTAAGCAATTTGCCATGCCGCCACTTTCATTTCCGTCTCAGATGAGCATTCCCTAAAGCAGTTAGCCATGAGTGAAGCTGATTAGCATAAGCCCAGCGCACCTTCCCACCTGTTCACCTCAAAACAGCACACTGCACAGGCAGCCAGCCAGTGGAGAAGACAGACAGGCCTACGGAAAGGCAGGGTGAACGCTCGTTCATGTCTATCGCGGAAATAAATGGAGCTCCACTGATTTCTATTTCCTAAAGGTAATAAATATGACGCCTCGTTCCATTCACAGCCACTACAAACCATATCATGGTAGTGGCTCAGCGGCCTAATGCGCTGCCACTATGGCCCAGGGGGTCATGAGTTCGAATCCCGAGCCATGCTGCTTTGCCATCAGAAGCCGCAGTCCGAGAGGGCACAATTGACCCAGTTCTCTCCAGGTGGGTAGATGGCGCTCTCTCCCCTCATCACTTATAAACGATTATGGACCTGGCACAGATGTCTGTTAGCTGGTGTGGTGGAGCTGGGGTCCCGACTCTTTCCTCAGAGCATGTCGGCTGTTGCTGCTTTAGCAGCAAGAGGTGCATTGCTATCGCTAGGGGGAGCTATGGAGGGGTGGGTTAATTGGCAGAACCAAGCTAGGCAAACAAATTATATATAAAATATATATAGTAGATAATACACAGATCAGCCATAACATTAAAACCAAAATTGCATAGGTCCCCCTTGTTCCATCAAAACAGCTCTGACCCATCGAGGTATGGACTCCACACAGCTTCTGAAGCTGTTCTATAGTATCTGGACACCTTCAGACAGACATTGGCAGCAGATCCTTTAAGTCCTGTAAGGTGGGACCTCCATGAACATCAATTAGCCCTCTGGTCCATTCACTGGATTACAGACTGTCCTTCCTTTGAGCACTTTTGGTTGGTACTGACCACTGCATCCCAAGAACACCACAGTTTGGTTCTTGTCAAAGTGTCTCAGATTCTTACGCTTGTCCATTTTCCTGCTTCTAACACCTTGTTCTGTTCACCTGCTGTTCTGTTCAGGTACTGCAGTGGTCAGGAACTACCACAAGTGCTCCAAGGAAGGACAACCGATAAACAAAAGAATCTGCTGCTAATGCCTGAAGGTGTCCGGATACCACACCTGGTACTGCCACTGCCACCTGCCACTGGAAGCAGATCAACAATGTTCATCATTTCACCGGTCAGTGGTTTTAATGTAAAGGCTGACTGGTGTAGAGTTTGCAGGTTTAAGCTTTGAAGCATTTCCGTATATTATCACACATTCTCCAGTTAAGATAATGATCATGCACATATTCAAATGAGGTCTGTGTTTTTAATATATAGCACAGGGGAACTTTTATAAGGATACCAAGCAGCTTGCCTTTCCTCCAGCCCTGAGGGAACCCCAGCAGAGTCAACAGAGCTGCGGTATTACAGGGCATTTGTCCAGGAGATGAGTCAAGGGATTAGCCTCCCAGCCAGAAGGAGGGCTGAATTAATGATGCATCTCTTTAAGTTTATTGCCTTGCCTGAGTGAAACACAGCAAGAATATCAACACGCATGAATAACCCATGAGAACCAAGTACGGACACGCACTCATCCCTTCTCTCTTTCTCTCTCTCCCACTGTCTCTGTCTCTGTCTTTCAAGCTCGTACGCCCTTGCACCAGCTGCAGACGGCTGAAGGTGACTCTCAGACGAGATGACTTTGTTTTGTCTGGCTCCGATGAACCCGCAAGTCAGACTAATCAGAAGCTGCTTGTGTGATGCTGTGGCTGAAGCTGATGCTGAGTGTACCTTCATGTCCCCTGTAGCTGTCCTGCCCTTCCGGATGGCCAGTTTATTAGATACACCTGTCTTGTATCTATGTCAGAAACACTGCTCATATTGGTGCATTTTGTAGGTTTACAATACCTGACACCCCTTGGCCAGCAGAAAGGGACCACCATAGGACCTCGGTGTCAGTGCAGGGCTAAGAGCTGGTCCGCCAACCAGCAGCACCCAGTCTATGGTTGTCCTGTGAAAATGACCAGTGGTAAAGAGCTAAAATGAAAGATTTAAATGGAAGATTTGATTCCAGGTCGTTTTGGAGCACTTCTATTGGTCCGTTCATCATGAAACATGTTACATGACAATGGCGATGTTTGAATTCTCCACCATTGGGCTCCCTTTGAGACACTCCGTTTGAGACGACACTGGTCACGGCCAGTAAAAGGGCCACATGACTACATTAGATAAGTTAACAGGACCCTCTGAAGCCAGGTTCACGCTCCCTGACTTTCAGAGCCGTCAGGCCGCTGTATTCGTCATGCTACCCAACCCATAGTCGAGTAATGGGGAATTTTTTTGTAATGTTTCAACATTACTGAGCGACACGGGGGGGGGGGGGGGGGGGGGTGATGGGGGGCGTGAAATACACGATCTTTCACCAGGAGGAACCCGCGACAGGTCTGTCACCAAATGACATGATGCCATGTTTTTTCCCCCTTCTATTATGGTTGCCTCACCCTGTGTCTTGCGCTCTCATTGGCTGTTGCTACTCGCTGCACTTACGTCCAGTCACAACACTTTACACATTACCGGATTAAGAGTCGGCGACAGGTCCAGATGTTAAACTGCTGGGTATTTGTTGGGGGCTTGCGAGGCTTTCAGCAGTTCACACATCGCGATCGAGCCAGTGCAGAGCGAGCGCGCAGACTTTCCCCAGACGAGGCAGACATTCGGCAACTCGAAAATCTGGGCTACAGTCATGTAGGAACTAGAACCTGACATAAGCTGCTCGGGTCTACACATCCGACACAGCCTTGAGAGAATGTACCTACATGCACGTCTCTGTTTACGGACGGTTTCTAATGCATTTGCTTATTGTTTTATACACACTACACCTCTGTATCTAAATACAGTCAGTGTTGTGGAGCAGTACAGAACTGCAAATCTGTGGTTGGTGTGGCACAACAGATAACACCAACATCTGCCAGTGAGACAGTGTGGGAGACTGGGGTTCGATTGCCGGTCTGGGTGACTGTGCTGCGCTACACCAATAAGAGTCCTTGGGCAAGACTCCTAACACTACACTGGCTCAACTCTGTAATACGAGTAACCTGGTAAGTCGCTCTGGAGAAGAGCATCAGCTAAATGCCATAAATATAAATCTGGAGTATATTATATGAAACCACACTGCAATAAAATTGACAGTATTCAATGTACAGTACAACTGGAATTAATGTAAAATTAAATGAAAATTAAATGTACAGTAAAACTTGTCAAAAAGTTGTTCCATAGCTGTATATCCTACAGTGAATGTCTACCATTAATTACAGAATTGCTTTGTACTACGTGTCTGGCAGTCATTTTATTCCAGACATTTCATTAAAAAGAGCTGAATTAGCTGAATTTACAGACTATGAAGGACAGAAAGTCCCAACAGCAATGTGAAAGACTAGTGGAGAGCCGGCCGAGACATGAGAGCTGTGATTGGCCGTCGAGGTTATTATTTCAGCATAGTGATTTCTGACTGCTCTCAGAGTTCAGATATTAGTACTGTGATTAAATCTGAATAATAACTTTTTCTAACATTATAATTATTATCATCATTTCTCTGCATTATTTCAGCAGCTGTTTTCGAGCAGTTGTCATTTCTGCAAATAAATAAATAAGTGCTCTAAATAGTCAGTTTTTTATTAGGAATTTAGGAGAAATGTTGTCCATGGTTTATGAAATAAAACACAAATATTAATTTCCATAAACACTAGCCTATAAATAGTAAAACCAGAGAGCTGTATATACACTCTTAGGGGCGTACTCACTTTTGTGATACACTATATATATGATGATATGATGTTATATTATAATATTTTGTATTATTTTGTATTATAGTATTATATATAGTATTATATATTATTTTGACTACAGAATTTCACTACAACCTTTAATTTTGAAGGTAGATAGTCTTTAATACTGCAATGCCGTTTTATAAATGACAGATTTGACAGGTTTCTGAATCAGTACTTTAAATTTTTTTATTTTGCTTCTGGTATTAAACAGAATTTCCCTGTGAATTCCGCAGACGTCCTCACACAGTGTAGCAGTCTAGACGACGCTGATGATAATATTATGCAAAGGTCCCGACCTAGCATCCTGTTTTCAGATCATCTCACTCTCTAAAGAGGCTGGTCTCATCGGCAGGTTGGTCCAGTCTGAGAGAGCAGATCTAATCGAACCACGGCTTTGAGCTTAACAGATTATACGGACGGGCAGGAAGGAAGGAACGGTGTGTTTAAGCCATGAAAAACGAACAGTCAGACAAACCGACTGACTGCCATCACCCTTCTAGCTGAGCTCTCCGTATTGGGAGCCTGTGTTAATAGATCTCCGCTCAGTGATCCGTCATCTCCATCTGGGCTCTGACCTTTAATTCAGCCATCAGTTCAAATGGATGGTATTGATAAGAGGTGAGGGATTCAAAATCTGCCACAGTTGGTGATAAAGTGGACAGTTTCGGGGAACATAATTCACAGATGATGATGAGTCCAGCGGTGTGTGAAGCTTCATATTTTTTTCTCAAATTTTATTCAAAATTATTTATTCTGGTTGTGAAATATGCTCTGAGAATTCCATCTAAGCTGGTAGCCAGCTGGTTAAGCTGATCAGCAAACTGGTCATACTGGTGGTGGACCAGTGTGGGCAGGCTGGTCATGCTGATCAACCAGTGTTGCTATGATGGTCAGGCTGGTCAAGCTGGTCATGCTGGTAGACCAGCTAAAACCTTTAAACAAGGTGACCTCTTGACCGAATGCTGACCATATTTTTCCAACAATGCTGTTCATTCTTGATTAACATATTAAATAAATATTTCAAAATGATTAGTTTATTAAGTAATATTTGTAAGACAGTTACACACACACACACACACACACACACACACATATATATATATACAATAAATGTAAACTGGGAGAGTGAGGACGGACACATGCCTCCTCTAACACGTGCAGCATCACCGGGCGACCAACGCACTCAGGGGAAAGCATTGGGTACCCAGCTCTGATGCATTGGCTAGCAGACGCCTGTGCCGGCCAGCATCACACTAAAGTAATGTTGGGAGAGAGAGACAGCCAGAGCCATCTACCCACCCCGAAGGAGCAAGGCCAATTGTGCTCTCTCAGGCTCCGGTTGCTGGTGGCAGCCCAGCTAACATGTCCATGTGAAGCCTGTATGGGGCCAGAAAGGTTTGTCCTCGGGTCCCACGTTGGCCCCAAATATGGATACCCACCAATATGGATCAGTGATGGGACCAAGAGGGGTTAAATATGAGCTCTATCTGGGTTCTACACTGCAGACGGGGCCTAGATAGGACCCATGTGAGATTACACACATGCACACACCCACTCAGAGCCCATGCCCACCTGGAACCCACCTTAGCCGCCCACGTTCCACCCATGCGAACACCACAAGAGCACTCTGGCTGGGAGATGATTGGTCTAATAATTAACATCCGTATCAATAAAATCAGGGAAAAGGAGGAACAGATGAAAGAGCTCTTATTAATAAAAGAGCTTTGAGAGCAGCTAATTAATAATGAACTCATATCTAACATCCTTTGCTATGAGTTTTATGAATGAAAGACTCAGATCTAGATTGAGCTCAGCTGACGATCAATGGGAGAGGTCACACTGATCAAATGTCGCTCTATTCAATTGCACAGGGACTGCAGATTCCACACAGGTGAGGTGGTCCGGGGGCTGGAGGCATAGATAGAATGTTAATTATCAGTTTCTACTGGGGGGCTGTTAGCTGAGTAAAATCCATGCCTAGCACACACCCCTGAGGAACCTCCAGCACCACACGCCCGGCTCTCTCTGCTCCAGCGCACCTGATTTAATTCAGAAGTGTTGATGATTAGCTGATGAGCTCAATTCAGTGTCGAGAAGCAGGGCAGGGATTCTCCAGGACTCCAGCGTCCAACACATGAATGGCATACTCCATAGCCCACCAGTTAGCATGCCGAACTGGTACTGGAAGCTGTAATGGAGGATTTTAACAAACTGTATCCAGGTCTTTCTAGGTTTGAAGCTTACCCACACTTCACATGGTGGGGCTATGTGAGCCTACTCTGGTTCTCTTCATCATAGTCATGGGCTATGTTCACACAGCAGGTGAAAGTGACCAGATCTGACCTTTTTTATGACGTTTTCACTTCTGATTTGGGCAACTTTCATATGTGGGATTGAAATCTGATACATATCAGATATGCTGCAATGCGAGTCTGAACAGCCAGCCAAATCTATGTTCGCTGAGGTGAAGGCAAACTGAATGACAGGCAGCAGTGAGAGAGGTTTTCAGTGCTGGGATAGTGGGGTAACAGACCTCATAAATATTTGGGATGATTTAGGGTTCGAAATTTCGACAGAAACTGCTGAACGTGGCCACAAGAGAGCACTGCTGATAAACAAAGTTTAAAGAAACCCAGGACCCAAAAAATCAGCTTGATTTCAAAGTGGAAATATCCACACTGGTCATAAAACTACCCCCAAAAAAAAACACCAAGCCCACTGTAGATAAAAATTTAGCAACATGCTAAGTTCAAGTAAGAGGGAAAGCAAGCAAACCTGGATGAGCCAGTCAACTAAATGGCCCTGAAAACAGTGAAAACCCTCCTCAGATGTTGCTCTCAGATATGAGCCTCTATCCTCTAAACAGGGGGATTTGAGTCTCAGTTAGTCACACACTGGTCCACACTGGTCGTAAAACTACCCATTCTTACGACCTCTAGCAACAAACAACAGAAGGCCTGTCAGCGAAAAATCAACTCACAACTCAACGTTACTGTAACAAACCTTATAATCCTAACCAGTAATTTCAGTCCGGTCTTTTTTTTTTATCTCCTGTGCTGTTTTATCAATTCTTCTTCGTGCAGGTGTGTTTAGCTCAACAGCATTACTAGTGGACAGGTCAAAAAAACGACCAAAATGTTTGGTTTCTATGTGAGACCGTCTTTTAGTAGCAGGATTACAGGCTAAACTTTTGCTATTTCCTTTTGTCCTGCATCAATTATCTCCCCAGTGTATCCTCTAGATTACAAGGTTGTGGTGAAAATGGCAAGGTGGCAGAATTCTGTGAGAATTGTTATTTTGTGCTCATGGGCCCCCCCTACAGTTGTGGAGTGTAATTCTCTTTTACTCCACTGCTGTAAATACAATTCTTGCTTTGCACGTTCTCTCATGGACAGCTGTACACATGCATTTCTGGACAAGCTGAGAGCTCCAGAAGCTTGATCTGAAGGTAGAGAAGCATGTGGACTGAGGCGGTAGAGTAACACAGGATACAGGATTTTACACTAATATGACTCTATGGGTTCTGCAGCGTTACACAGCAGTTCTGGAGAGAGGTTCTCCTCCTGCAGCTGCACCACCAAAGCTCCATAGTGCAGTAGCAGCAGCATTCCGGCTCGGAGTGGGAATGATGGAGACGCCCTTCTCCCTGTGAAGCTGCTGATTTAAGGTTCAATACTACATACTGCTGCTTTAAAAGGTCAAACAGAAGGAAAGATTCTTCATCTTTTGGATCGGTCGTCTGGAATTACCTCCAGTCTCAGTTCTTCACTTGCTCCTGACAGCCGTGTTCTCAGCTCAGTGATTCAGATGTGCTTCTTATAATATGAGGAGAATGGTCCTTCTTCATGGTATGTAGAGGGTTTTTCTCTGGGAGTTCTGGGTGAGCATTTACAGCACAAACAATTCCAGGACCTGCAGGAACGAGTGAGTGGCCATCAAGGCCTGAAAATAGTGGCTCATAAAAAGCAGCTGATGGACGGCGAGGGAGCACTTGTGCTGGGTAAACAGACAGCTTTATGGATGCTTGTGGAGAAACGGTGCAGCAGTGACAGGCGATGAGTCAGCTCCATCTCATGGGCCATGATAAAGAGCACCTAAGGAATGGCCCTACATGCCCAGGATAAAAGACGGACAATCCCGGCTTTCCTAGACTTGTTGCTTTGCATGACGTGAGTTGTAATATCAGTGAAAACCCTCCTCAGACCATGCTCTCAGATATGAGCCTCTATCCTCTAAACAGGTGGATTTGAGTCTCAGTTAGCCGGATGTTCCTGGCTACACATCTCTGTTCATGGACCGTTGGTTCTTTTGTAATGTGGATGGATCGCTTTCAAGTCCAGCTGCCTTTAACTTGAGCAGATAGTCGATTGGTTTGGTGCCTAAGTGTTCTGCTGCTACAGAATCACAAAAGACGCAGTGTCAGGTATCGGACAAGGCGCTAGGATATGAGTGGTTGGTGTGGCGCAGTGGATAACACCACTCCCACTACCATGTGGGAGACTGGGGTTTGATTCCCAGTCTGCATTACAGAAACCAATAAAAATCCTTTGGCAAGACTCCTAACACTATATTGGCCCACCTTTGTAACCTTGTAAGTCGCTCTAGATAAGAGCGTCAGCTAAATGCTATAATTATAATGCTTTTTACATTTACTGGACCCCAATTCATTTCACTCTTTGCAGACAATCCAAATCCACCTGCACAGCTACCACCAGTGAGTCACCAGCGAGCTGCGGAGATTAATTCACATCAAGTTCCATTTTTACAGAAGATAATACTCAGTTAATGATGTGTCAGAATGATGGGTTTGCCTTTGTTGCTTTAGAAAGAAGGAGTGTGTGCTTGAAGATCTTTATCTCAGCCAAGTGACTCATCTCCAACAAACCCACCTGTTTATGGACGAGCTTCCCTCTCTTCAGCCCAACAAGGCCCTTCCATATCCTGAGATTAGAAATCCTATAGAGTGAGCCACCGGCCTTATAGAACCGAGTCATTGGAGTCACTGAGCTCCAGTTTAGGAAAATTCATTTCCTTATCTAATCTCCTCAGAAACATCTGGTACCTTGACTAGTCCTAAAACTCTACCGCTAGAGACGCGAGAACCCTACTTTCTTCATGCGCATTGTTCAGCCCTTACGACCAGCATTAACCTAATTAGAGAGCCATCGCTGATCTAGCCTCCCTGGGGCTTTAACAAAAATGAGGGTCCACCACACTACAGGCCAGCCTGGTCGTCTCCTGTTTTATTCAACACCTCATTTACACCCAGCAGCAGCGTGAGCAGTGCCCCGCTATGAGCAGTGCCAGTGTAGGGTTTGCCCTCCAAAACTGGCTTTTGAAAATGTCACCAATGATCTCAGTAGGGCTTCCTTCCAGTCCGACTTGCGAATAATTACAGAAGCTGCTGCTCCAGAGCTGAAGAGAAGGGAAGCGCTCTCAGCAGGGAAGCTTGTGCCAGAGTGAGGAAGGTCAGGAAAAGGTCATGGATGAACATTTTAATGTCATTTGAAGTCGACTGAAGTATTTTTGTGGCCAGAACCGGCAAGCCAGGATTTTATCCTTCAGCCACAGCTGTCGAGACGGGGGGGCGACTGGAAAATTTGAGCTCAGCGAGAACGAACCACAGAGGGTCACAGTTATCATTCATTTTACAGTAATTATTATTATTATTATTATTATATCATCATTTTTATTTCTTACACAAGCTATTCTGTCAGAAATGCAGATTCTGAAGCTTTACTTCATGGTAACAGTAGCAAATTATTTATTGATAAATAATGAATAAATAAAAGTAACTGATTATCCAGTACTGATGTTTTAGTGATTAATTATAACTTACTGTTTAGTTACTTAGTAAACCGTGACAGATAGTTCAGTAACTTAGTCGTTATTTGGGTTGATTTACTCCTTAACTGTGTACCGGTCGCTGTTTATTACACTGGCAATGATCTGTTTCTACTGTATAAATAATTATATATAATTGATATAGCACCTTAAAGCCAATTAAGCTCCACATCAACAAAAAAGAGCATCATAAAAACAATGAATAAACAAATGTAACACATTTAATGTCATAAATTAATATTGGACCTTACTGATGCTTGTATAGCATCACAGATGATAACACTGACCTCCCCATGGCACAGCAGGGTTCAATTCTCCAGCTAAGCAACCACACCACACAACACCAATAAGAGTCCCTGGGCAAGACTCCTAACTCAACAGTCTCCTACCTGGGTCACGTGATTCTCATGTACACATTTATTATTATTTGCTGGGACAGTGCTGGCTCAGTGGCTAGAGCCAGGGGTGCTCTGGGTCCCACAGCTCAAACACTTCTGCCAAAATAGTCAGCTAATACATTTAATATTAATAAGACTCCTGTCAGTCACAGGTTCTTAGAATCGTCCATATAATGCCCCAGTTAGGCGTTATGCACTGGTTTATTGATCACAGGGTTGTGGGTTTGCTGTTTGGGTTCCCTAATCTGCTACTGTTGGGTCCTTGGGTCTTTACTCCAGGGGGCGCTCCAAACTGGAATGTGTGTATTTTGTTTTAGAGTATATTAAGTGTATATTAAGTATAATGACAACAAAGCTACTCAAATCAACTGGTTTGCTGCGATTGGGGTCCTTTAATACATGAGCATTGATGGTATTTTAAAGACGGTATGTTTATTTTGGTGAAATTGGGTTTTCCAAGAGTATCATCCTAAAAGAAGAGAGCAGTACGTAACCATATTCTGGATAATACGTCTTAAAAGTGAACGGAATACAGACTTCATCTGTAAGGCAGATATTCCCAATACTAGTACATCCCATTGAACCATTGAAACCCTGCTCATTTCAAGGGCCTGACTTTTTATTATTATTTTTATAATGTACTTCTAATTTAACCCCAATTTCTACCCAATTCGGAAGGCCAATTACCCAACCCTGCTCATCTGAACTGCAGCCTATCACTGGCAATGCCCCAAACACTAGGAGAGTGAAGCATCTGACACATGTGAAAGCACGGTTCTCCAGCTAACAGATGCCTGTACTAATCAAAATCACAGTAGGAGTGATGTGGGGAGGAAGTGCCATCAACCCACCCCTGAGAGACCAAGGCCAACTGTGCTCTCTCTGACTCCGGCTGCTGATGGCAATCAGAATGGCAGAGGATTCGAACCGTGGCAGCGCCTTAGCCCACTGGACTGGCGACCTCAGTAGACTTTGCGCTGGAGTTTCGTGTGGCTTATGGAAGGAGCACATGGGAAGCCGAGCCCCACCATAGTTGAGGTGAGCCAGAAAAAGAGGGGAGGAGATGGGGGAAGGTTGGAGGAGGGATTCAGGGCATGGTATTATGGTATTTGTAGCTATGCAATTCATTACACATCAAAATGACAATAACAGTGAAACGTAGATGCCCAGAGGTTTATCCTCAGACACTTCCTCAAAGCTTCCTCTGCAGAGGAACTCGGGGCACGATGTTACTCTAGCTCAGCTTTGTGCTACAGCTGGGATTGGTGAAGCTCCTCTTTGTTGCAGGAGTCACCAGCTGTCGCAGTGCCAAAGCGTTCCCTTTCCCATCCACACAGACTGGCTTTTAATAAGCAGACTTTAATGTGATCCACACCATCTGGACGCTGGCCACCTCCACACACAATTAGAGGAGGGAGCTCCAGGTTTAATGAAGATACACCAGCAGAACACCAAGCAACAGATCTGAAACTACAGCTGGGAGATGTCGCCATCAATCACATTAATAATGGAATTATTTACTGATTAGCGTGACAGTAAATTAAATGACTAAAGTTTAATATAAATGTATATAGATAGAGAGAGATAGATAGATAGACAGACAGACAGACAGATAGACAGACATACAGACAGACAGACAGACAGACAAACAAATAGATAGATAGATAGACAGACAGACAGACAGATACACAGACAGACAGACAGACGGATGGACGGATGGATAGATAGATAGATAGATAGATAGATAGATAGATAGATAGATAGACAGACAGACAGACAGATAGATAGACAGGCAGACAGACAGACAGACAGATAGATAGATTTTGGAAGAAACAACAAAATAGCCGGTGTCCCAATACTTTTGTCTATAAAGTGTAGTAAACTCTTTAGAAAACTAGGGTTTCAGGGTGCAACTCACGTTGATTCACTACTGTGTAAGTAGCCTAGGCTTCAGCTTAGCATATGTACAGCTGGTGCAGCAGGCCTCAGGTTATACTACTGCAGATTTACAGTATACGTCTGGCCTGCCAGCATGTGTCCATATTGATGAACCATAAAAACCCATAAAAGAAACCTCCATCCATCCATGGGTGTGTATTGATTGCAGAAAAACACACTCAGCACCAGTTCATCTCAAATCACATTTCATTAAACAGCTGTGGCAGCCCCTGCAGACACCACCAACTACAGCTTTACGACTATATCTCTGAGGGATTCTTGTGTATTTATAACTGTATCAACTTCTCAAGACACACACACACACACACACACACACACTGTACGCTAACACTGTACGCTCACACCTGCCCACCTAGCCACTGTAGTATCCCTCCCCATCTCCTCTCTGGACATTATTCTCTGTGACAGGCTGCAGACGACACTGCGCTCCACTACATCTCAATGCACATGCTTTATTTATCGCCGGGCCGGCCGCTCTGCTAGAAACCCAGTCCTGTGCTCCACATCATTACACCGTCTACAATAGACACAGCCCCCCGGTCAGGCTGGGGTACGGCTGAAAGCCCGACTGGACTATTGAGCTGTCAGACTGAAACAACTGTGTTCAACACTGGGCTGCATGTTGGGTCAGACTGACTGTATAACTAACTGGAGGATAGCACTACTCACTCCTGCTGACGCTGTATTTACCACCAGACCACCCTGCTGAAAAAACCTGCCTGGTCAGGTCAGCTCAAGCTGGTCGACCAGCATGACCAGCATGACCAGCATCACCAAGCTGGTCAACGAGAATAAAGACCAGCATGGCCAAGCTGGTCATGCTGGCTGAACAGCTTGGTCATGCTGGTCAAGCTGGTCATACTGCTGGTTATAATAGTTGACCAGCTTGTCCATGCTGGCCCTGCCAGTTATGCTGGTCAACTATTATAACCAGCAGTATGACCAGCTTGACCAGCATGACCAAGCTGTTCAGCCAGCATGACCACCTTGACCAAGCTGGTCAACTAGCATGACCAGCGTAACCGGCATCATCAAGCTGGTCAACCAGAATGATGACCAGCATGACCAGGCTGTTTGACCAGCATAACTGGCAGGGCCAGCATGGCCAAGCTATTATGACCAGCAGTATGAACAGCTTGACCAGCATGACCAAGCTGTTCAGCCAGTATGACCACCATGACCAAGCTGGTCGACCAGCATAACTGGCAGGGCCAGCATGGCCAAGCTGGTCAACTATTATGAACAGCAGTATGACCATCTTGACCAGCATGACCAAGCTGGTCAGCCAGCATGACCACCTTGACCAAGCTGGTCAACCAGAATAAGGACCAGCATGACCAAGCTGGTCATCCATTATGACCAGCAGTATGACCAGCTTGACCAGCATGACCAAGCTGTTCAGCCAGCATGACCACCTTGACCAAGCTGGTCGACCAGCATAACTGGCAGGGCCAGCATGACCAAGATTGTCAACCATTATGACCAGCAGAATGACCAGCATGACCAAGCTGTTCAGCCAGCATGACCACCTTGACCAAGCTGGTCGTCCACAATGATGACCAGCAGGACCAAGCTGGTCAACCAGCATGACCAAGCATCACCAAGCGAGTTGACCAGTATGTCCAAGCATGACCAAAATCCAATCAAACATACACTATGCTGGTGAGGAGCCGGTTAACCAGCTAGCTATTTGTTTGTGCTTCGATGACCAGCTTTATAACCACCATGACCATCTGAAACCAGCTACCAGCAAAAGATGGATCTTGAGCTGGATACAATTTGGGACAATAAAAAAGTCTGGTCGAGGTGCAGCTGGCTAAGGAACATAGCCAAGACAGATAGATACTTTATTACTAGCAGCGGTTACACAATACAGCACAGTAATACAATAATAACAATTAATAGAATATATATATATATTTTTTTATTATTAATAATTGTGTTATATATTATGTATTTGAACCTAACTTAGATGAAAGCAGTGCAGTAATAAAGAATAAGAAAAAACAATACTAAATAAACATGTTCATATATTTATTCATATGTATTTAAGTCAAATAGTGTCCAGGAGTGCAAATGTCCAGGATGTCCAGCAAAGAACATTTAACCAAATATATTTTTAACTGTGGCTAGTTCCTAAACACTGCAGTATAACGTGGTAGTATGTGGTTTGGGACACAGCCCCCCTAAACTAAAGCTTCAAACTAAAGCCAAAACCCACCGTCCGCCGGTTTGGTGGGTGCACCCTTTTCCGGTTTGGAAAGGCAGCATTCAGGCTTACTACTCTCTAACGACTCTAACGAAGTTCACTAACACCGATGGAACCAACACTAGATATAAACACTCCCTACTAGTGAAGCCACATCATCATGATCTCCTCCTCCGTTGCCAGGTTTGTTGTTGAGGGCAACTTTTGCTGCAGAACTGCCCCCTAGTGGACGTGTTGCTTAACATGCATGCCAACGCAAATGAGGCAAAGAAGTATGTGGACGGTGGCGGCTACAACGCTTGAAATGGACACGCTCATAAAGGGAGCCCTAAAAGTGTACCCTTACAGATGACTGGATACCTGGACTGGTTTATCACTGTAAACATGCTGCTTTTCCACTTTCCACATCTGTCCCTATAGCCTGTGAATATTTCATTGCCCCCTTCATTTCAGCAGCGCACACCTCATAAATCAAACATGGAATCAACTGGTTGAGCACTAATATGCTCTGAATTCTCCAGCTTTTACAAGCTAAAATCAAAGATGCCTACTTTCATTTACAGTGGTGCCATAATTAAAGACGGAAACACTAAAGATGCCTCAAAATAAAGGATTCCCGGTCCAAGCGCAAGATCCCACACTCTCAGATCAACACACCCACTTCGTACAGAGCTTTAAACGATGGCTGGAATGAAGGGCATTCAGCATCGATCTGTCTTCATGCATGTAAAATGGGCTACATGATTGTAATTTGTGTGCACCAAGACCCTTAGCTTTATGCTAAGGGACAGCAATTACCCGACACTATAGGAGCTGGAAGAGAAATGAAGGCAATGCTTCAGCCTGACACGTCCTATTGGCTCCAAATCAAACTGTAGCAGCCCTATAGACGATCTCCAGCACTCATCACGCCACAGTCAAGCGTACCATACTGGCTAGCGCTCATTATAGAAGCAAATTACAGCGAAAGGCACCTTCTTCTGTGATGAAGAGCTACATCAGAGCCTGCCAACAAACATGCATGTTCTAAAAGCTAATGAACATCATCTCTCTGCACAGAGCGCTTCATTTCCATTTAGACGGAATAAGAACGGAAACATTTCCCATTCATTTAGAGCCCATTTTATGGAAATCTTCAACATGTACCAGCCTCTTCTCCATCAGTGCAAAATAAAAGAATATATGGAGAAAAAAAATGTGCAAAAATAAGGATGTGGGCTTTTTAAAGAGTGGGTAGTTTGTTTTCTTAGTATTTCTTTTAAAAAATTGCTTTAATTATTATTTAATAATTAAATTATATCATTTATATATAATACATAATAATATAATTATTTAATTTAAAAATGATAAATAATATAATAATATTTAAAATACACTTTTGACTTTCAAAATCAGTCAGTATTACTTTAGTATTACTTCTAATCTCATTCTTATCCCTCACTGCTAACTGCTCATCACAAGTTCAGGAGGACATAAGTTGGGGGACCTTCAGCTCCTCTTGAGGTAGTCCATTGTGGATTTTGAGATGTGTTTAGGATCATTATCCGTTATATAATTATTTATACAAACACACACTTAAACTCAGTAAATTACCATTACTATGCTTTGTGTTATTTAACGTTTAGTGTTTTCATTTTAAACATTTAATATTGAAATGTTTGATGTTTATTGTTGCACCATGGATCTGAGAGTTACCACAATTCCAATCCTGTCTATGTCCTATAAAGCTGACTATCCTGCAATAAACTGTACAAAAAAATTGGTACTCAGAAAAATACGGTAACACATTAAGAGGAAATTATAGAACTGCTTTGGTCGACATTCTTTATAGAAGATTTATTTGTTTTACTCGTTTAAACAATGCTGATTATTTTCTTCAGGCTGTCATTTATATTCAGTAAATGATGTCTGTGTGTTTATTAAGCTAGTCCTTTATTAGTCCCACAGTGGGGAAATTAAACACTGAATTAAACGATGAAATGTTGCATATTAACCATAAACATCCAGTTTATCCAACAATATACTTCGCATTGCGTCAGCTACACTGTACCTTTAAAACCTTTGTTTAGAACCAAGAAAGTCTTGGTGGTCTATCTTACACCCTGTGCAAGGAGTGCCACAATGCTCACTGCTATCTTACACCCTGCTAACAGTGTACTTTCACACCTTCCTCCTGCATCGGTTAAACAGCAGCGCTGCTTGTGAACATATCTATGCTGATGGGCGCGGTGGTCTCGACATGAGGGGTGTTCAGGTCAGTTTCTGCCATATTTCTATCCTGGCAGCGGAAAACACAGGAGGAGCTCCACTGACTGAAAACAGCCTAGACAGACGTTCGTCAACAGTCAGACGTTCGTTGCTATCTTGGCAGTGAATTGTCAACACAGGCACGTGCAGCCTGACGCTCGTACACCCCCCCCCCACCGCTTTACACCACTGAAATAGCAACCCGCCGAGGTCAGAAAGACCGCACCTGGCTCTTAAAGGGAACACCCATGATTAATGAAGAGACTCAGTACACGACTTTTGCGAGTTTCGAGCCGAGTAAGGCGAACGTTTCCCATCCCAGACACACCGTCACGCCCTAAACAGCGATTGCTGTCTCGTCTAAAGATCACTTAAAAAAGTCTTTAATTCCTTACTTGACTAATTTCAACTCGAGCCCAAAATAATTGGACAGTATGATTAGCAGCAATGCAAGAGTCACACTCCCACCTATACCAGACCAGTGGCACACCCTCCTACCACTGCTACCTGTTTAATGACCATGTAAAAACCTAAATGGACTCCTAACTATCTGCCACTATTAATATCACCACTATTAACTATCTGTTGTATCTGGTTTGGTCATTTTTATCAATAATGTTTAAATAGTTCTGATCAGAGGAGGACGGGTCGGGTCCCCCTTGTGAGTCTTGGTTCCTCCCAAGGTTTCTTCCTCCAGCTCTGAGGGAGGTTCTCCTTGCCACTGTTGCCGTTGGGGCTCACTGGGGGTCTTTAATCCTTCATGTCTTCTTACGTTATTTATTTTTTGTTGTCTCTGTCTTTTACTAATTACTAATTACTAATTATGTAAATCTGCTTTGTGATGACAACAATTAGAAAAAAACTATACAAATAAATTTGACTTGACTTGACACTCTTACAGCCAGACAGTCATCCACTATGTAAAATACAACTGCATACCTAAGACAAGGTAGTCTAGGGGGAATAACTACACCCTGATGTGAGTATAGGGGGTGGGGACATGCCCAGCAGCCAATGGGAAAGTTTAAGAACTGCATGTGAGAGCACTGTTCCAATCCCCTGCTGTGCAAGACTGAGAGACCCCACAGCTCTTGTCCAGGTACAAAAGCTTAACACAGAGAATCTTACTGACCCAATATCAGGGTGTGATCTGTTGTTCATGCACAGTAATTCAGCTTTCCTTATATCAGTGGCTCAAAATCCTAAATCAGGGGAGCATGTTGTTTTCAATTTAACAGTATAGAATGTAAAAATGCAGGTTTGCTTCCAAACTTTGCTGGTATTTGATTAAATCCATTCTTCCCTCTACCAGTGCAATGATCCTAGTGCCACTGGCTGCAGCACAACCCAAAGCAGAATCGCTCCTCCCCCATGCTTCACAGTTGGAGAGGTTTCTTTTCATGAATTTCTATTTTAACTTCACTGTTTTTGTTTTTTTGTCTGTTCTAAAGACTGACATACTAGTATGTAAATCGTTTAAGGTCTACGCAGTATCACAGTTAGGGTTTCACTTTAATGATTCAATGCAGTTTGAGTCACGTATGTGAAGATTTAGCCAGCGTACACGAGGCAAATTGATGGGATATCTGCGGTCATTGCTTACCAGCTACTTTTACAGTCCTTTCTACACATAGTTTAACTCTAGTTTAAGAAACACAAACGACAAACCTCAGGCATCCGGGATACATCATGTCTTAACTGCTTTTGGACTTTATGTGGGTCATTATTTTTAAAAAAAGGAAAAAGGGTCTACACATGGTTCTTTAAATGATGCCATAGAAGAATGGTTGGTGTGGCGCAACAGATAACACCACTAGTTGCCACTAAGCTACCACACCATGTGGGAGATTGGGTTTGATTCCCAGTCTGGGTGACTATGCAGCGCCACACCAATAAGAGTCCTTGGGCCAGACTCTTAACACTACACTGGCCCAACTCTGTAATACGAGAACCTTGTAAGTCGCTCTGGATAAGAGCGTCAGCTAAATGCAATGCAATGCAAATACAATCATTTTTGGTTCCAAAATGAGGATTCTTCACCCTCAGTTTTCCTTAATGTAACTAAAAATGTTTCTTCTATGGCATTGCTTTAAAACCCCTCTGGTAGCACCTTTATTTTGAAGAGTGTAGGTGTAAGTAAAGGGTTTTCTGCTGAACTACTTCTTTAAAATATCTTTATTTAGAGTTGTGAACATTGTCCTCTCTATAATCACTCATAAATCCAGAGCTATCTGAGGAAATGCCAGGCCCAGTGATTCAGAGCTGAACCTTCGAACACCTAACAAGCAAAATTATCCCTCATCTCCCTCCGGCTCTCCGTTCCTCCACTTGAATGTTGTTTCCGAAATATCGGCGAAAAGCTCTACGCCTAAAAGTGAATCGTTCTTTCCTGTGAAGCGACTGTCAGCCTGAGTCATCCACTAAAAACTGGCATTTAGATTCTGCAGTCGATACAATTATGAGTTAATGAGGTGTCGTTGCTTTCGTTCATGTGAAACATGTCCCACATCCACAGTGCGGACTGGGAGGAGATTGTTAATCTATTTTGTGAACTGAAGCAGGCTCCTAGCCCCCAGGGTTCCATCTGTCCCTTCAACGCTCCATGAGCCCCAGAGTTGCACTCAGCTTCCGCCACGACCGGCTGCCTGCAAAGCCGTTTCTCTGGTAAAATGATGAAATTAGCAGCGAGGTCATCAAAAGACTTCAAGGAGAAAGTTTCTGGACTTGCTGAACTATTAAAAAGCAAAGGTGCCCAACAACGGTTCTCTGAATCGACCCTATAAAATAAAGGTTCCAAAACAAACGCTCTTCACGTTCTTCGGATCTTGGACGTATATATATATGTATATCTCGACTCTTTAATCAACTGAGCGGTACTCAAAAACAAAGGTGCCCACAAATGTTTCTTTAAGTGATGCTGCAGAAGCAATGGAAGCTCTAGTGGAAGTTCTACCTAGTTCTAGGGGCCTTAAACCTTTGCACTGCACTGTAAGTAGGACCTAAACTTCTCCAATCTTCTCCGTAATACAGTCACTGTTAGCTGGCAGCTGACATCCTGTCATACATTCACTCCGATCTTTTCACAGATTCTTCCACCATTAAACTTCAAATCCCTGAGTAAACTCTTCACCACTGCACACAAACACAAAGGCGAAATCGTTCCTGGCATCGTAGAGTGTTTTATAACGCCCATCTCCCTCAACCGGAGAACCCACACAGTTATTTCACTGCATTCGTCTTGCCAGCAGGCGCGTCACATCCATCCTCATTTGGAATGTTTTAAAGGAGTAATAACTGAGCCCTTGAATGAGATCCAGGTTTATTTGTTAAGCACAAACTGCCAGCAGCCCAATAATGAAATTCAAGCCCATTATTCAAACACACCATTAGCCAGCAGGTCGGAGCAAAGAATAGTTTGGTCAATGATGAGAAAAGCCTGCAAATCAATGCATGTACACCAGCGCTAGGCTATTAAGATGCTAAATTAATCTCTGGTAGAAAAAACAGTGTCGGGTCTGCTATCACAGCTGAGACAAGGAAGTATCTTCCAGCAGCGCAGAAGTAAAGCGCTGAAGTTCATGAAGGTACATCTACTGAACATCTATTATAACAGTGGTTCACTTTCCTTAGCGGCTGCTTTGGAGGTAGAACTTCAACGCTAAGCCAAACTTGGAACTGGTTGGTGTTTTGAAGAAGGAACGTCAACCAAGAATTGTCATGATTCTTCCAGAACCCTGAAGAACCCTCTTTTTATTGGTGTACAATTGGGGGTGTTGAGTTCTTTTCTCTTATTATGGTACAGTATAATAAGGGTGGAAAGTACATCTACACCCAATGACGAGCCCATCAGTGAGGTGGTCCTGGCCATGGGGGGAGATTAGACAACTGGGAAAAAAGAACCATCCAATGTGAAGAACCATTTAACCAGGCAAAGAACCATTTAACCAGGCAAAGAACCATTTAACCAGGCAAAGAACAAATCAGATAGGAATAGAACCACCAAAGCAAAGAACCACTTAACCCCAAAAAAGAACCACCAAAGCAATGAACTGTTAAACCATACATAGAACCATCAATGCAAACAACCTTTAACCAGGTAAGGAACCCAATAAATTGCCAAAACTAAATTGCCAAAATAGTGTTGGACTTTTACTGCATTGAATTGTCATGATTCTTCCAGAACCCTGAAGAACCCTCTTTTTATTGGTGTATAATTGGGGGTGTTGAGTTCTTCTCTCTGTTGGAAGCATGGTGCAGTATAATACGGGTGGAAAGCATATCTACACCCAACACAGGATTATCCAGCAGTTGCGGACGAGCCCATCAGTGAGGTGGTCCTGACCGTGGGGGGAGATTAGACGACTGGGGGATTGGATTTGCCTTGTAAATGAAATCAGATTGGATTCTGAGTGATCTGTTCCCCCGGATAAAGGAAATTTGGTGAGCTTGTACCTCCGTCCTGGCTGAGAGCAGCACTGCTCTGAAAACAGCCCAACATTGCCTCTAATCCACTGAGCTGTCTATGAAACAGTGGTTCACTTTCCTCATTTCTGCGTTGAAATTAGCGGCTGGTTTGGAGGTAGAACTTTAACGCTAAGCCAAACTTGGTACTGGTTGGTGTTTTGAAGAAGGAACTTCAACCAAATGAATCATAAATCATAATACAAACTAACACAGCCCTTTTTTATATGTATACTGACCAGTAGGTTCCACTTCTGCTGCCAAAACAGCTTTTACCTGTCAAGACATGGATTCAAACAGAACCTCAGGACTGTGGTGAGGTGGAATCTCCATAAGTGTTAACATATATTGGGCGCCATTACCCTGTCATGGGTAATGGGCACTTTGGCTAGGTTCTGACCACTGTATACTGATGACCTCCCACAAGACCTGCTTGCTGATGTTTTGAAGATGTTCTTCTGACCCAGTCATTGTCTAGAACATCACAGCTTGGTTCTTGTCAAAGTGTCTCAGATTCTCACGCTTATCCATTTTCCCTGCTATATCACCTCCATCACCTTCAAGAACTGACTGGTTCTTCACTCGTTGCCTAATATATAGATCCACCCATTGACAGAAGTCACTGGAACCTGATATTCAGTGTAGTTAACTTCACCTTGGAGTGGTACTAATGTTATGGCTGAGTATTGGTACTAAGATCAGTTGAGTACCGTTTATGTTGGTCTTAGTGCCGGACCTACACAATATTAGGCAGGTGGTTTTAATGTTATGGCTGAGTGGTGTATAGAAGGCATACCATCTCCAGCTTTACAGCAACGGCAGTGTTACAACCTCTCTCTCTCTCTCTCTCTCTCTCACACACACATACACACACACACACATACAGTGTCTAGCAGCTACATTATAAGAATGTAAGGGGTCTTCTATAATCCCCCAGAGGTCGAGCTGTAATTAGTGAAGTCTTCTTCAGCATGAATTCAGTCAATCAGCAGACTGACCTTCAGACCACAGGAACAGTCCTGGGGGCAGAGTCTATCCTATGAGATCTGAACTGTTCGTCTCAGAGGTGGGAAATAGGTAAATGCTGTTTTCAGTTTCTTGCCATCCAGACAGTCACCTCTGCACTGCTCAACACACCCCAGCTCTGAGTGAGAAGTTAGAAAGCTGAGCTTTACACCAGGCTAAGAACCACCAACGTGAGGGACCATTTAACCAGGCAAAGAACCACTAAAGTGAAGAACCATTTGACCAGGCAAAGAACCACTAAAGTGAAGAACCATTTGACCAGGCAAAGAACCACTAAAGTGAAGAACCATTTAACCAGGCAAAGAATCATTTAACCAAGCAAAGAACCACTAAAGTGAAGAACCATTTGACCAGGCAAAGAACCACTAAAGTGAAGAACCATTTGACCAGGCAAAGAACCACTAAAGTGAAGAACCATTTAACCAGGCAAAGAATCATTTAACCAAGCAAAGAACCACTAAAGTGAAGAACCATTTAACCAGGCAAGAACCATTTAACCAGGCAAAGAACCATTTAACCAGGCAAAGAATCACTAAAGTATAGAACCATTTAACCATGAAAAGAATCATTTAACCGAGCAAAGAACCACTAAAGTAAAGAACCATTTAACCAGGAAAAGAACCACTAAAGTGTAGAACCATTTAACCAGGCAAAGAACCATTTAACCAGGCAAAGAACCACTAAAGTGTAGAACCATTTAACCAGGCAAAGAATCATTTAACCAGGCAAAGAACCACCAAAGTGAAGAGCAATTTAACCAAGCAAAGAACCACTAAAGTGAAGAACCATTTAACCAGGAAAAGAACCATTTAACCAGGCAAAGAACCACCAAAGTGAAGAGCCATTTAACCAAGAAAAGAATCATTTAACCAGGCAAAGAACCACCAAAGTGAAGAGCCATTTAACCAAGCAAAGAACCACTAAAGTGAAGAACCATTTAACCAGGAAAAGAACCATTTAACCAGGCAAAGAACCACCAAAGTGAAGAGCCATTTAACCAAGCAAAGAACCACTAAAGTGAAGAACCATTTAACCAGGAAAAGAACAATTTAACCAAGCAAAGAACCACTAAAGTGTAGAACCATTTAACCAGGAAAAGAACCACTAAAGTAAAGAACCATTTAACCAGGAAAAGAACCATTAAAGTAAAGAACCATTTAACCAGACAAAGAACCACTAAAGTGAAGAACCATTTAACCAGGCAAAGAATCATTTAACCAAGCAAAGAACCACTAAAGTGAAGAACCATTTAACCAGGCAAAGAACCATTTAACCAGGCAAAGAACCATTTAACCAGACAAAGTAATGAACTGTTAAACCAGCCAAAGAACCACTAAAGTGAAGAACCATTTAACCAGGAAAAGAACCACTAAAGTAAAGAACCCTTTAACCAGACAAAGAATCATTTAACCAGTCAAGGAACCACCAAAGTGAAGAACCATTTAACCAGACAAAGAATCATTTAACCAGTCAAAGAACCACTAAAATGAAGAACCATTTAACCAGGCAAAGAACCACTAAAGTGAAGAACCATTTAACCAGGCAAAGAACCACTAAAGTGAAGAACCATTTAACCAGGCAAAGAACCACTAAAGTGAAGAACCATTTAACCAGGCAAAGAACCACTAAAGTGAAGAACCATTTAACCAGACAAAGAACCACTAAAGTGAAGAACCATTTAACCAGGTAAAGAACCACTAAAGTAATGAACTGTTAAACCAGTCAAAGAACCACCAAAGTAAAGTAGCTGAATGCATTCATTAGAAGGGGTGTCCAGAAATATTTGGACATATAGTGTATTTAACTCTCTCTATGTTGCTCTATGTTGCTCTGTTGTAAACCCAGAGGGGAATAAAACAGCACTGGATCAGCTCCCAAGGTTATATACATTACAGTCAGAGGCTTTAAATTAAATTTGCTGCAAGCAGGACAATCCCCTTAAGTGGTGATCCTTTGGCCAGTTCCAGCATGCTGTGATGAGCACACTGCATGGTCATTTGAGCGTCTACGGCCATAAGATGGTGGAGCTCCATCCAATTCTTCTTGGATGAGGTGGGGATGATGAGGTGGGGTGGTGATCGTCTAACATCCTGACCTCACTAATGCTGCTGCTCATGTCACTAAATGCAATCAAACCCTCACAGCAATGCTCCCAGCAATCTAGTAGAAAGTCTTCTTCCCTGGACAGTAGAGACAGTTACTCCAACAAAAGCAAGAGAAATCATGTTTAATAAACAGGTGTCCCAATACTTTTGTCTTTTTGTCCATGTACAGTAAGTACTGTGCTGTGTGGTTCTGCAAGCAAAGGCTGTGTGTTTATGTTACACTGAGGTCCTAAAGGACCATTGGGTCATTCCACGTTCCACAAGTTCTTCTCGATCTTCATGAGCTGTGAGAACTGATTGAGTTGACACCTGCTTCTTTGTGTCAGAGGTGATGTTCCTGTAATTAACTGTGGATCTGTGGTGAACTGAAGGGAGCAGCCACCCTGTTGGCTTTGTTGTTGCCACTGTTTGTTAATGGTGTAAAGCTCCAGATGGCTCCACATGGTCAGAAAATGTGAGGTAACTCATTACCCTCCAGTGCATTGTCTCATCACCATCTGTTATTAGGCCATAAGGTGGCTTCTAATTCAGCACTGAGTGACTGGAAGTGCACTCAGCGGTGTGGAGGAATGGGGACAGAGTCTTGTTGTTGTGCACTCTAGGATAGTCAGGCTTCCATACAACAAACTTTAGGTATCATGACCAATATGAGACTGCCTAACTGAGTTAGGCCTTCCAGCCTCAAATCTTCTCCCCCTAGAGAGCTACGTCATGTAGCTTTCAACATCTAACCAATCATTCATCCAATTCAGACTTCTGAAGGCAGCAATTAGATGGATGGAGCTGGGCTGTATCCAAAGTCTGAGTGAAGGTAGCTCTCCAGAAGTAGCGTTGAAGACCACTTTGGTAAAGAACTGAAAGACTGACTGGTGGGCAATGCTCTGCTGATTTCCCTGCTTTAACAGACCTATTGAACCTGGCAGTGAACAGGTGAGTATGACCAGGTGTGCTTGAGCAGGACTGGAATTGCCCACCCCTGACCTAGAGAATAACACCTTATTCTTTAGGTCAGGGGTGGGCAGTTCCATGGATGTTCAGGATTCGGGGTTTGGGAATGGTCCATTGATGTTCAGAAATGACAGAGTCTACACAAATACAAGTTCAAACAGCTATGGGAGATAATAGGTGGGCCTGGAGGTGGTCTATGGGAGGCTTGGGGACTTCCTAGGTGCTAGTATTAAGGCCAGCAGATGACTAACTGAGTTTTTTATTCTGAAGACAGCTTCATGCATATACATCCCTCCAGAAAATATTATTTCCACCTTCACTAAAGCTTAATCCCAATGAACTGGTACAGCTTTCTTTGAAAACACATTTTCCATCTTCCTTGCCTTTATCTTCTCTCTCTGAAAAAGCCAGGTGGAGCAATGCCTCATAATGGGATATAAATGAACTGTACACAGAAGAAGAATGATCCAAATCCCCATGCGCGGTGATGAAAGCCTTCCAGGCTATTGTGCTACGCCGAGCAAGAGGCCAGGCTGTGAGAGACCGTCTGCACCCATGGATGAAGAGTTAAAGAATGAAACAGCTAGCTTTATGGATGGCAGCAGCCAGTGGGCTGTGAAATACCAAGAGGACGAGGGCCAGTAATTGTTCGGTTAAACTCCAGCTTTCCTGTTCCAAGAACATCCATCTTGCCTGATGGTGAGGCCTTCACCAGTAAAGCAGCTCAGGCAAAGCCAAGGCCCAGCTGGCTTCACCCAACAAATGATGACAAGCAATTAAAGACCAATTTGGATTGAATATTTAGATTAGAATTGGCAGCCAGTTAGGGGCACTGCAGAATCTAATACTGACATGCATCTCAAGAGATCAGACCACGGTTATCAGTATAGGACAAGGTCAGCCATGGGACAGCAGGCCCTGGAGCAGAGGTTAAGGTTAAAAGCCCAACAGTGGCATCAAATCTACAACACAGTGGTCAATATCCCAGCACTCCAAATTAGCCAATTAGTGACCACTGCTTTTCAGCAATGTACTCTTAAAAATAAAGGTGCTACAAATTGTTCCCTGTGTGATGCCATAGAGGATCCACCATGTTTGGGAACTGGTAAAGAACCAAAAGCTGGGGTTGGGTGTCTTGCTCAAGGGCACTTCAAGGGTCACATCAGTCAAACTGAGGATCAAACTGGTGACCTTCTAAACTTCAGTCCATGGCTGCCCAAATGTTCTTCACTCTCCCACTTTTCTAATACAAACTTGGTTCTTCATGGAAACAAGAGTGGTTCCTCTATGGTATCACTTCACTTTGTAGCACCTTTTTCATATGTGATTACACGGCAGGTCCATCACATCTAGTAAAGAACACTCCTACATTATCAAGAACTTTCTGGATACTAGGAGGACCCTAGCGCAAGATTTGAACAGCTCAGAGTCCAGCTGTCCACAAGAACCATTAGAACCACCATGGAACCAGTGGTGAGTGAGGTGCATGATCACTGACCCTTGGCTTTTCATGTCATCCTTATGTTTGGATTTTTTGTGACTATTAAGAAAACATATGACCTCATTTACACTTATTCATACCACCGTCCTCTTGCGACCTATCGTGACCTCTTATGAGAAAGTCTCCTGAGGCTTGTGTATAGCTGACCTGGTCAGGGTAAGCTTGGAGGTAGTAATTAGCAGACCACCTCTGCGCTTCGATGGGAAGATCAGATGCAGATAAACTGAGCACACTCCCCCTGTTTCCCTGTCTGTCAGTGGTCAGCAGCTGTCCAACTTTACCAAGAACCAAGTTCAGGCACAGCTGGTCATCACAGCTGGTCATCTAACCAGCTTCGCTTTAGATATACACTGCATGTCCAAATGTTTGTGGACACCCCTTCTAATGAATGCATTCAGCTACTTTAAGCTGCATCCATTGCTGATGTAGATGTGCAAATGCACACACACACATACAGCTTGTCTAGTCCCAGTAGAGATGTACAGCCAATAGAATAGGACTCTCTGGAGCAGACAAACATTATGAACCTTTCTGCACCATGCTGCCTAATGCCAGGCGTGGGCTAGTACAGGGGTATAAAGGTGGAGTGGTGATCATCCAATACTCTGACCTCACTAACAAGCTTGTCACTGAATGCTCCTACAAAATCTACCAGAAAGTCTTCTTCCCTGGACAGTGGAGACAGTTACTCCAACTAAAGCAGGATCAGCTCTTTGTAATACAATCAATGTGTAGGTGTCCCAATACTTTTGTCAATATAGTGTATCTTCTGAGAAATGAAGAACTGGTATGTCATGGCCATTTTGGCTGGAAGGTAAATAAGTGAAGTGAAGCTCCAGTTATCCGAAGTGGAAGGGAAAGCTGGTTTGGTTGACCAGGTCAGGTTAGGCCTGGTTGTTTTAATTAGCAGACCATTACCTTCACACACCTTCATTTTGATGCGATGGTCAATGATATGTTCTTGACGCACTTTAACCAAGACAGACTAGCCTTCGGTCAGTGTTGGAGGAACTTCCAGACATGCTAACTGCCCTCACTCCTGTTGGCTTTGCTGAAGCCCAATGATTCCTGAGGGAGGCTGGAAACTGGCGAGCGCTTCAACGGTTCGACAACGCTGCTATTCAGAGACGGAGGTGACCGCACAGTGACTGCAGTAAAGGTCTATTGGCCATTCCTGAACGTTCCTTCTACCCTCCTGATGGCACCACCTCAGGGCAGGATGGCAAAAGTAATTAACGAAGAAGCGATGGGTGCTTTCCTCTTGGCTGCTAATGAAGATTCAACGGTTCAATCAATTTCCATTTCCTCCCTGTGCTATCAATAGCCCGCTATCTTCTTGGTATTGACCCAACAGCTTGTTTCTCACACTCCTCACTCCTTTTTCTTTGCTTGTTTGTTTTTGTCCGCTGTTTTTTAACCATGAATCGAGGATCATTTTGGGCGGGTGATCTTCGAAGGCTTTGCGAAAGAAGATGAATCATACCCGATCTGCATCACGCTCGCTCACTCAGCTCGGGCTGCCATGGTTTCTGAGCTTTAGTACCTTTAAATGCCAGCACAGGAGAGCGGTGGGCTATTCTAGGAGTAGGTAAGTCAGATACTGCCAGGAGCAGAAGCAGATTAGCTGGCAAGAGAAAAGGGTTTGCAACAGTAATAGTTTCACAGAAAATGTCATTGACTTGGCCAGCTGGCGGAATGGGTACACAGTGACCCGGCACGTACAATCACAAAACACGGCTCTCCCCGGGCCGCATTGTTCCCAGCAGTCAGTCAGACTGAAAAATCAGCCTCAGTTTTGTGAAACATCACACAGCACATCTCCTTTTTCTTTCAGCTTTGTCTCAAGACCACTAGACCACCTCAGAGACTCCAGATGATTTCAAATGATTGACTGGTGATTGAGGACCGAGGAACGGAGCAGCAGTGATAACCAAGAAGACTTCACCAGTTCTCAGACACTGTGGAGTCCCTGGAGTGCGTGCAGGAAAAGCCCCATCACAATCTCTTCCCCAGCCGGGACAGCACCATCAGGGTTCTGCTGGACAGCTTTGGGCACGAGGACAGCGAGTTAACAACTCTGCCACAAATCATCAGCACAGCTATGAATCACCGCACTCTGGCCCAAGGACAATGCCAAAGCCGGCCCACGATCTGGCCACCAACACCTGTTGTTACCTGCTAATTGCTCAAAATACATACCGGGGAAGCTCTGCTCGGTTTTATAAACTTCTCAGAGCCGCAGATTTCAGCTGTTAATGTTTAGTCATATTATTTATTCAGGATCTACAAATAAACTCGTTAATATACACTGAGGAACTAAACAGGCTAGGGCTGTAAAGGGGGGGAGGGGGATTTCTGAGAAATTTCCAGTAAATTACTGGTATCTTTCTATGGGAACTGTAGCTCAGGAAAATTACAGGTTACAAAAAAGTTCAAAAAAGATCAAAAAAGATCAAGAAAACAAATCAAAGGAGCATTCTAAATGTCTTCAAAATGTTAAATAAATAGTAAAGTATAAATAGAAAAGTATTAATTCTCGGTTACAGAAACCTGTTGAGGCAAAAAATATAGGCCTATGCTAGCCTTGGTAAGCTAGTCTCAAATGAAATTGCTGATTAAGTATTTCTGATTGACCAAACAGTAACTGTGAGATTCCTCCTTAATTTAATAGCTGCTTAATTAATAATTTAAAATATTAACTTAAAAAATATGTGGGCTTGTTAAAATACGTCAAATATTATCTGATTTTAGGCAGTCCTTTGGTCCAAATGTGTGCTGTGTCAGTAGTAATGAGTGTCCGGTTTCTAGAAATCATCTGGACATATGCTCTACATGTGATGGAGGAATGGACAGTGGATGCAGGGGGAGTGGTCTCAATAGCCCTGCAGTGTGTAATGTACCATGTGCCTGGGATTGAGGAGAAGCTTTGATATTCAAATGGTTTGGTATCATATCTAATTATTTTAGCCAAGATTACACTTCAGTATATTATTTACCAACTATAGAGAAGTTTTTCACCTTTAGCCTTGAATATTCCAATTTTATTCCCATTCAATCCCATGAATTCCCATGGCAAATTTCCCAACTTTGAAAATTGAAACTTCTGAAAATTCCTGGAATTGCACTTGCAAAGACATGGTGCAATAGATCATCACAACTATGATGTTATTCTCAATAACCCACAACCTTGAGTGTTCTGCTGCTTTTCTACAACAGTTTATACAAAATAATAGACACAATAAATCAAAGAAGCCCTGAAATTCATACTGAATATGCTCCAATCCTTCCACCATAAAGTAGTTCCACAACAAAAGAGTAACTGTTATTCAACGATATCAACTCCAGAACTCCAGAATCGACTAAGTGGAGGTTGTTTAAGGTACCTGTTGATCCCTGTATGCAGTCCAAGACAACCGCTGATACGGTGACGCTCCCCTTTCGTGGTACGAATAGAGCCATAGAACTGTCCAAGTATCAAGTTCAGCCAGCAGATACGCTGAGGTATGAGGAACCGTTATCTTGTGCATTTGGCTAAGCACTTACCGTAAAGTGCTACCGTAATAACTCTCAACATCCATTGATTAACTCTGCTCTGCCATCACAGCGATTTCAGCACAACTGTGGCGTCAACAAGCCAGACATCCGCATTGTTCCAGCAGAGTGCTGCAAGCCGACAGAACGCAGTTCACATTGTTATCGGCTCCAGCGTACAAACCAAGGCCATCAATCTGGCACTCAACGCTATTTGCCGGAGGTAATGCTGATAAGACGTGTGATTGAAAGGGACATAATCTTCTCCCTGTAGACATTATTGTGACATGGCAGGTAGTAGGTTTAGAGAGAGAGAGAGAGAGAGAGAGAGAGAGAGCACATGACAAGACAGAATGATAGCAAGTTGATGTTTTATTGTCAGGTGGGCATTGGTGGGTTTGTTAGGTGGGCAGAGGAGAGTTGCTGGGTGGGCATTGGTGGGTTTGTTAGGTGGGCAGAGGCAAGTTGCTGGGTGAGCATTGGTGGGTTTGTTAGGTGGGCAAAGGAGAGTTGCTGGGTGAGCATTGGGGGACTTGTTAGGTGGGCAGAGGAGGGTTGCTGGGTGAGTATTGGTGGGCTTGTCAGGTGGGCAGGGGCAAGTTGCTGGGTGAGTATTGGTGGGCTTGTCAGGTGGGCAGGGGCAAGTTGCTGGGTGAGTATTGGTGGACTTGTTAGGTGGGCAGTGGAGGGTTGCTGGATGAGCATTGGTGGGTTTGTTAGGTGGGCAGAGGCAAGTTGCTGGGTGAGCATTGGTGGGTTTGTTAGGTGGGCAAAGGAGGGTTGCTGGGTGAGCATTGGTGGGTTTGTTAGGTGGGCAAAGGAGAGTTGCTGGGTGAGCATTGGGGGGTTTGTTAGGTGGGAAGTGGAGGGTTGCTGGATGAGTATTGGGGGGCTTGTTAGGTGGGCAGAGGAGGGTTGCTGGGTGAGTATTGGTGGGCTTGTTATGTGGGCAGAGGAGGGTTGCTGGGTGAGCATTGGTGGGCTTGTTAGGTGGGAAGTGGAGGGTTGCTGGGTGAGCATTGGTGGGTTTGTTAGGTGGGCAGGGGCAAGTTGCTGGATGAGCATTGGGGGGCTTGTTAGGTGGGCAGAGGAGGGTTGCTGGGTGAGTATTGGTGGGCTTGTTATGTGGGCAGAGGAGGGTTGCTGGGTGAGCATTGGTGGGCTTGTTAGGTGGGAAGTGGAGGGTTGCTGGGTGAGCATTGGTGGGTTTGTTAGGTGGGCAGGGGCAAGTTGCTGGATGAGCATTGGGGGGCTTGTTAGGTGGGCAGAGGAGGGTTGCTGGGTGAGCATTGGGGGGTTTGTTAGGTGGGCAGAGGGAGGTTGCTGGGTGAGCATTGGTGGGTTTGTTAGGTGGGCAGGGGGAAGTTGCCGGGTGAGCATTGGTGGGTTTGTTAGGTGGGCAGAGGAGGGTTGCTGGATGAGCAGTGGTGGGCTTGTTAGGTGGGCAGGGGCAAGTTGCTGGGTGAGCATTGGTGGGTTTGTTAGGTGGGCAGAGGGAGGTTGCTGGGTGAGCATTAGTGGGCTTGTTAGGTGGGCAGAGGAGGGTTGCTGGGTGAGCAGTGGTGGGCTTGTTAGGTGGGCAGAGGAGGGTTGCTGGGTGAGCAGTGGTGGGCTTGTTAGGTGGGCAGAGGAGGGTTGCTGGTTGAGCATTGGTGGTGGTGTTGCCAAGTGGGAATGGGTGAGTTGCCTGGTGGTCAGTGGTGGGTTGTCAGGTGCCCAGTGGTCAGGAGTGGGGTGGCTGGTTGGGCAGGGATAGTGTTGCCAAGTGGGAATGGGTGGGTTTCCTAATGGTGAGTGGTGGGTTGCTGGGTGTGAAGGGGTGGTGTTGTCGACTTGGAATGAGTGGGTTGTGAGGTGGGACTGCCGTGTGTTCAGGAGTGGGGTTGCCAGGTGGTCAGGGGTAGTGTTACTATGTGGGAATGGGCAAGTTGCCAGGTGGTCATGGGGTGGGTTTTCAGCTGGCCAAAGGTGGGAAGGAGGTGAGAGGTTGCCTGGTGGGCATAGGTGAGGTTTCCTTGGGGGGTAGATGTGGGTTGTCGGGTGGGCATGGGCAGGTGTATGTATCTTTTCCGTTTCAACCCTTTTTTAATATATTTTTTTACCCCAAAAAACTGAATTTAACAAATAATACATAAGAAATAGTGCAGCAAAATGACAGTCATAACTCTTATGACAGTAATAAAATGACAGTAATAACTCTTCTAATGGATCATGAGAGAAAAAACAGATCTTTATCTCTACTGGCTGGGAGGCAGATTAGTTCTTCACTCTTTTGCTTACACAGAGGCGGAGCCGCCAGAGGCCCCCTTCTGACTCTACAATAAATGGGAAGAACTGATTTCCATGATGTCCTCATTAGCATCTGTGCACAAACACACAGAGCTTAACACAGGAGCTCACAGTGTGATTGTAAAACTAAGTACTTCTCAGAACTTGGCAGAAACCCTCTCTGCGGTTTGGTTCCACTAGAAAAAGCTCTTGTTCAGTTCTTGTTCTGTCTGCAGGCTGGTTTTAAACTGGATAAACGCCATCTATCATCCATAACATTAAAACCACCAGCTTAATATTATGCTCTGATTCCTTTCATATATTTTAAGTCCTGTAAGTTGTGAGGTGGGACCTCCATGAGCATCAGTGAGCCTTGGGTGCCCAAGACTCTGTCGCTGGTTGGAGCAAGTTTGGTAGGTACTGACCACTGCATACTGGGAACACCCTACAGGACCTGCCTAGTTTTTATTGTTTGTTTGTTTTTTGGAGATGTTCTGACCCAGTCGTCTAGAACATCAGAGTTTGGTTCTTCTCAGATTCACTGTAAAGAAAAATGTTTCACAATGTGTACATACAATATAATAATTTATACGGGCCCTTAAATTTACAGTAAAATAAAGAAAGAAAGAAAATGTCTACTGTTGGACTGAACAGAACAGGCCCACTGCTTATTTAATTAATGAAATAGGACTTCAGGTTCATGACTGTGGACGAAGGAGTACTGCATTCTCAATCTGACCTTAAAAAGCCTCCTTCCTTTTAGAATATTCCACATCTAATATACGATGAAGACACATGCAAAGAGCGAGACGCCACCCACATGCTCTCCATCGGAAAGCTGCAGGATGTCATAATCATTCTCTTTGATACTGTCTGAGTTCTGACAGTTATTCTGACTGGAATAAACCAGCCTCAGTACGTCTAACCATCTGAATCCCAGTAAATGAGAAGATCAAGACCCCAAAGAGGAGAAGAATTGAAGCTAAAGTGATGGAAACACATTACATCTAACTAAAGAAGAGAGAAAGTGAGGGTCGGGTTACATGACTACCTTCGTACAATCATGTCATGTCTTTTTAGGGCATTAAAGCACTGCCTTTCAAAAGTTTGGAGACATCTAGCCTTAATAAACAGTCTGACTTGTCACTGACGGATGGCTGTGGCATCACTGGGGTTTGAATCTGCTTAGACAGCTGGGCCACTTGGAAGCCTGCTGTTTTAATAGTGTTTCACTAGAGTCTAATAGATTGTGTCGCTCAATATAAGACCAAGAACCAAGAAGTTGTGATCTGACTGACATGAAGAACAGTTCCAGGGCATTTTTTATTTTTCTGCTCATATTCATTTGAACCTGCACACCATTGCATTTTTTTATTGAATCTGAATGCTATTAGTGTCCTTACACACTCATAGGGATCTATTTTGGTCTGGTATCTTAAGGTTGTGTCTGAACCCTCCAACACCAGGCTAGGATATAAGCTGGAATTGAGTTCTTCTTTGTGCAGACCTAAAATAGCAGCGTGCGGCATGAAATTCTGTCTTAGCATTTACAATTCCCTCTCAATTACGCCACAGTGGTGCTAATGATCTGAAGGACTAGTGGAGAGGCCACATAGCAGAAGATCAGACCAGCTAGGTTGATTACAGTGGCATCAGCATCTCTTTCTTCTGCATTGAACTAATTACTCTCTCAGCGGAGAGCAGTCAGTAAGAGCAGTCGGTGAGAGAGGGGAACCAAGGTGAGGGTTGGAAACACAGGCCAGGCTCAGAGCCCAAATACGAAACCCAGAGTCAGAAACACCAATTCTGACTACAAACACAAGGCTGGATACATGGCTCTGAACCCAGGTTACAAACGAGAGACAAACAGAAACAGAGAGGTAATAAAGGGGTTGGATAATGAACTACAGGTGTGCATCAGGTGTGGCAAAGCGAGGTGGGGTGGGGCGGAGCCACGCCAAGAACTGCAGAGCCTGGATAGAAGTATATATATATATATATATATATATATATATAGTAAAGCATGCTTATTTGGGGCTCACATGGATGGAACGTGGCCAAGGTGGGGTCCAGGTGGGCATGGGCTTGTACATAAGTTTTACTGGCACCCCAAATGTTGGGTTTACCAAATGGCCCTATCATTACAGGCCACTTTAATCTCACATGGGTCCCATCTAGGCCCTGTATGCAGTGTACAACCCAGATGAGGCCCAGGCTCCCTCAGGCTCTGGCTGCCAATGACAGGCAGCATGGCACAGCGTTCTTTGGGTCATCTAAATATTTATCTAAATTTTTGTAACTGAGTGTCCTGCTATCCCTTTCTGCTGTTACACTGTGAATTTCCCCACTGCGGGACTAATAAAGGACTATCTTATCTTATCTTATCGTGGCAGTGCCTTAGTCCACTGGACCACTCAAAGCTCCTCGGTTTTTAGCACAGAAGATCTAACCACATTTTATGGTACTTGAATAAATCCTTATTAGTGTTCTGGATGTACAGACCCATTAAAAAAATTGGAAACACAGTCCAAATATTGTGACTGTAACACTTTTCAGCAATGAAATAATAATAATAATAATAATAATAATAATAATAAGTGAGACATGTGCAGAATTAACTGATCTGTAGGTGATTCTAAAATGATTGAGAAATCCATAAAAACCTTAAAATGAACTATGATCAGAGGATCGTTTGTTCGAATCCTGGTCATGCTGCAAAGCCATCGGCAGCCAAGGCCTGAGAGAGCACAATTGGCCTTTCTCTCTCCAGGGTGGGTAGATGGCACTTTTGCTCACATCACTTCGCTGTGGTGCTGGCCGTCACTGGCGTCTGCAGGCTGGTATGCTGGGGTACGTACAGATTGGGTAATTGGTGGTCTAAAATGGGGAGTAAATGCGTGAAAAAAAGTTTGTAGGCACCTGATTATCCACTGTTTCTTCTGAAATCAAGGGTATTAATAGGGAGTTTGTCCCCCATTGCTGCAGTAACAGCCTCTGCTCTTCTGGGAAGCACAGTAATGCATCCAAATTAGATTTATTTGATTAAAAACATTAATTTAATTAACTTTTAAATGGTAGTAAATATTTGTATATATTGCAATAGTAGTGTATATCATTAGACCACATACACTTATAGTAGTGCATAACATATTAGTAGTATATACAGTATAGCAGTATAGCCAAACCACAGTACAGTACAATACGGTCAAAGGGTTCACGGCGCTGATATCGTGAATGACTCATTAGAAACACTTTCCTACCTCATCATTCCTCTCTCAGCTAAAGCGCTTAAGCCTTTCACTAACTTCACATCATTAAGCACCCAATAGGAACATGATCTCCTCAGATCTGTAAGTCATTAGGAATTCACAATTTCATTGTACAACGTCAGGGGATGGCTCTGATAGAAGAGGTCTAGATAGGCGTAATTACATCTCTAAAGGGTGTCAGTAGCGTGGCTGGCGCAAACCTAGGCCATACATGGCACGATGGCAGTGTGTGGAATTAAAATGCGCCAGTGGCACTCTCCGCCTTATTACGGGGAGCGACTCGGCGAGGAACATAATAAGCCAATAATAATGACTGACTGGGCTGCAAGGATCCTATTAATAGAGCGACCGGCTCCCCGAGCAGGAGCGCCTCCACGCTCGGCTGAGCATGCAGAGAACTTCAGCCAACTCCACTTCTCCACAGAGAAGCGGCCGAACTGACCCTACAGTTTAGAAAAAAGGCCATGCTTAATGCTGTAAATTGTGCAAAGTCGGGCTCGGCGGGAGCGTTCGCACTATCAATATTCCCCAAATCAGATTTGGTTAAAAACATACTGTTCTCATCTACGCCGTGGCTTCTGACTGGTCTGGCACGGCTGCCTTTTGTTTAGACCTACACTGCAAATAGATTTGACCATTTCTGCAAACCTGGAGCAAAATGTAAGCACTGTTTCCACCTGTTTAGAGGATAAAGCCTCATATCTGAGAGCACAGAGTGGAGGGAACGGTCTGAGAAGGAGTGTTTTCACTGGTTTCAGGGTCATTTAGTAGACAGACTCATCCAGGTTTCCTTTTTCCTTTGTTTTTTTCCACCTGTTTTCAGAGCGCCATCACCAATCAGTGGAATGAGCTTATTTGGCCGTGGTCTTGTGGTCATTTTGAAATACCAAGGTGTATAGTAGTTGGCTATATATATATATATATATATATATATATATATATAGTATTCTATAACAGTAATAGTGCATAGTAGTATAGTATTTATGTGGTCTATAATGGTAGCAGTGTATCAAAATATTAATGTTTAACAATAGTAGTGTATACTATACTATGTATACAGGAGTGTATGACAGTAGTACATTTACATTTTCAGCATTTAGCTGACGCTCTTATCCAGAGCGACTTACAAGGTTACTTGTATTACAGAGGTGGGCCAATGTAGTGTTAGGAGTCTTGCCCAAGGACTCTTATTGGTGTAGCACGGCATAGTCATCCAGACTGGGAATCAAACCTCAGTCTCCCATGTGGTGTTGTAGCTCACTGGCAGGTAGAGGTGTATCTGTTGCACCACACCAACCACCAGTAGTAATGTACAGTAGTATATATATAAGCAGTAACGGTGCATCACAATAGTAGTGTGCACTAGAATACTACTATATATGTATACAGTAGTGTATAACAATAGTAATGCATAGCAGTTCATTCTCTCTCTCTCTCTCTCTCTCTCTCTATATATATATATATATATATATATATATATATATATATATAGCTCAACTTTCTCTTTCTGATTTATGCTATATATTTTTTTGTAAAAGCTCACATCTTGCTATGTTTAATTTGTTTGTGGCTGATTTCAGTTCATTCGCGCTCTCACCAATATACACTATTACTGCTGCCTAATGGATATACTATGAGCTGCAGTAACAAACATACAGTGCTTAATATTATGGTTAATCATAAAGTGTAAATGTTGTTATTGTTTTGAAGGATTGTTTTGATTCTCTGTAATTACTCAAACAGATATAGAGTATCTCAAGTCTGTAAAATGTTGTTTGGACAGCCTTATTTTCCACAGCAGTGAAACCACTCCACAGTTAGGTAACAAGGAGCACAAATAACCAGAAAACTCTAATTCTAATGAGTGAATACAGTTTGCTGTGAGGTGAACTCATCGCTGACACAAGCATTTAGCTATGCATACACAGCTTGTATAATCTTCATAATAAAGCACTGTCAATAAAGCACAGCTGTCAGCAAGTCAAATTAGGTTCCTTGTAGGTTCCTAACCTTTTCAATCGTCTAATGCTCTAAATTCAGCTCGTGAAGGCCCTGTTAAGCAACTGACGAGTTTAATCAGGTGTGTTTAACGAGGCAAAACACTGGAGTCTGCAGTGATGTGGCCTACAAGGACAGGAGTCCGAAACACAAGTTCTAGAGGGGTATAAAGCCCTCCAGTATCGGGCTGTGGAGCAGTGGAACTGGTAAATGCACACAGTGGTTCTTTACCTAGTTCATCTGTTCTTCAAATGCAAGGACAACTTTTTATATATGTGCCTAGAGGGATGTTAATCCCCCAGAATTGAGTTGTGGAGCAGTGGAACGATGTTCTCTGCAGTGATGGAGCTCCATACACTTCCTTTGGATGTTCTGATCCTATTAATGCTCTTGACCTTTATACACTCTCCATTGAAGGTTCTTCTAATGACCTTTAGGAAAAGCAAGAATGGTGACAACTCAAACTCCTCGACTCCTGGAAATCTTTAAATGGTTCTTCAGGTACAAGGAAGACCTCTTGTATGTGGTTAGAGGAGTTTTGAGCCCCCCAGCATTGGACTGTGGAACAGTGTCTCATATTGTCTCATATAATGGAGCTCCATCCAACACCTTCTGCATGATCTAACCTCACTAATGCTCTTGTGGCCAATTAAAGCAGCATTTTAATGTGGTTTTGACATTTATACACCCCCTAGAAGAGGGTTCTTCAAGTATCTGTTAATAGAGACAACTCGGAGAAGCCTTGAAAAAAAGCTTAAATGGTTCTTCAAATGCCAGAACCACCTTTCAATAGTGGCTAGTGGGGTTTATGACTCTCTAGCATTAGGCAGTGGAGGAACAGTGTTTTCTGGAGTGATGGAGCTACATCCAATACGTCTGAGATGGTTAATAATCATCATTAAACATCATTAATATCTTTGTGCCCAATCAAAGCAACTCCTTTATGTACCTTTGACTTTTTTATGTCCTTGAAAAGAGGGTTTTTCAATGGTTTTGTTTATAAAAGCAATGGTTCTACATAGGACGAAGACAACTCAAGGAACCCTTGGATGCTTAAATGTTTTTTTAATGGTACTATGTGGCATTGGGCAGTGGAGCAGTACATCTGTGTTCTCTGGAGTGAGGGGCTCCCTTAAAAGGAGGGGGTTTCAAGGGTTCTTCAGTAAAAGTAATGGTTATACACAGAACCATGGCAACTCAAAGAACCCTTGGATGCTTAAATGTTTTTTTTAGATTTAAGGGTTTAATGGTTTTAATGGTTGCTCAGATGAAAGGACAACCTTGTATATGTGATGCTTTACAGGTTCTACAAGCACCAAAAAGGCACCCACTGCTGTTTTCGGTTGTTTTCGGTTTGTTCCTTTTTTGCTTAAAGTCTACCAATTAAGCTGGAGATGATTCTCAATTTAATAAACGTCAACTAGAATATATACCAAAATAATACATTTAAGAAGAGCCGGTTGCAATCACTGAAGCATGGACACGCTGTCCACCTCCTCGCTGAGATATCTGCAGGGTAAAACGGTCAGCCCAACATTTCTTTGCTATAAAAAGACTCTGATTACTTGGAGCAAGTCACAGTTCCAGTCCTGAGGTTTCATTTTTCCAGCTGGAAAGCCATCCACTCCAAAAACTCATCAAACAACACGTCTGCTTTAAAGTCCATTAAAGCAGCGCACGCACAGCGGCCGGCCCAGCCCACGGGCGAAGTTGTCCACTTGACAAACGAGCGCTAGAACTGCAGTCCATAACCCACGCTTCTGGGCCTCAGGGCCAAAGGGAGACCTCCACACCATCTCACCTTTCCTTCCTTCCCCTCAAGGATAAACACTGCATGGGTGGGCATTAGTTTTAGCTGGAGTGGACAAGCCCTGTCTCCCTGTCTCCAGCTTGTCACGTCCACTAAGGGCAAAGAAAAAGGAGCTATTACCTTCTATCTGTCTGTGTCGCGTCCGGCGATCGCTCCGAGACATGGTCTCTTAAACTTAAACAGAAGAGCTCTGGCTCCTAAATGCAAAATACACTATGTCCAAAAGTTTGTGGACACTCTAATGCATTAATGAATAGAATAGGCAATAGAATAGGTCTCCCTGGAGCAGATCAACATGATGAACCTATTGGCACCATGCTGCCTAATAATGCCAGGCGTGGGCTAGTAGAGGGGTATAAAGCCCCCCAGCATTGAGCTGTGGAGCAGTGGAGGAACTGTGTTCTCTGGAATGATGATGGTGGTTCTCCATCCAGTACTTGCAGTCTCTGAATGCAATCAAATCTTACAGCAATGCTCCTCCAAAATTTAGTAGAAAGCAGTCTTTCCTGGACAGTAGAGACAGTTACTCTTAAAAATAAAAAGCAGGTGTCCCAATACTTTTGTCCAAGTTGTATATGAATGTTGCAAGATATGAAAAAGCCTCCTGAAGGGTTAGATTTCGCCTTAGGAGCCCAAAGCAGAACTGTTTTGAGCCAAGCCAAGGCACAAGCCAGGCTAGGTGGCGCAATTAGTCCTCTGATTGGTTACAACAAAAATCATAGAAAAACTGGCCTCTGAACGTCGGTTCTCTCTCTCACTGTTCTGTAAACAACAGAATAGTACGGGAGTAACCTTTGTAAAGTTGTTAGGGGGCCCCCTGGTGGCTGCAGGGTCCTAAGCAACCCATTATGCTGTCACTAAATAATACGGCTTGGAGTTGGTCCCTCAATTCCAGGCATTTGGGCATTAAGAGTCAACTCCAGAGCTGTGAGGTGTTCTGCTGTTGTGGACAGGTGCCTTAAAATATGTATATTTAAAATAAATAAAGGAAAATAAAGAGATTTATAATCTGAGGTTTCAATACTGAACCATCTCCCCACCCAGAGGAGCCGGCAGAGATAAAATCGGGTACAGCAGGATGCAGTTAAATTACCTTAATACAACCTTCACTGCAATAAAGCAGTGGAACGGCCCTTAGGATGGGGGGCTGGTGTCAGGGGAAAGGGTGAGGCCGTGTTAAAGCTGGGACTGAAGCCGGGGATGGGTCACTGCACGCGTCAGAAACATGCTAATAAGACCTTCTCCAGCTAGTTTGATGTTTTCTTATTAACACTGCAGACTTTCCTTTACCATGAAACTCTCACTTTCCTAAAATATATTAATCTCTATGTATTTTTTTCTTACCACCCCGTCACACCAGCTTATTTAGACATAAAAATAATGTTCTGACACATTAAACGATGTGATAAAGCAGGAGGGACATTATTTAAGCTTCATAAAAGCCAGTGTTTTAGTTTAGTTTTTATCTAACAGTGATAATTTACTGTTATCTTCACCCTTCAGAGGGACTGTCAAGCATAACCACCACCCCAATGCACATATTAGACAGAGATAACAGGCAGTGCTGCAGCGCTTTGGCTAAAAATATTACAAAAATGGTTGATGGTGATTCTCTGGCCAGAAACACAGGAGAAATACAGGGTGTATTTTTACACCAGTATAGTGGTCCTCTAGGGCAGGGCAGGGCAGGGCAGGGCAGGGAGGTGTCTCTGGATGGTGGGTGTAAAACACTTAGAAAAGTAAAGTAAATCATTGGCAACGCAGAGGAAACGCTCTGAACTGAGGACTAAAACCCACGACAGAAATGAAAATCCTAATAAACACTTCAGTGAACAAAGCTTGCCGCTCTGACATTTTACAGGAATTAAGGCCCATTCCCCCGAACGCACTCCAGCACAAGCCTTTCTTTTCAGAGTGAAATGCATTATTTAAGGCACTCACGAAAACGCAGGGCACGTGCTGAACCTGTTCTGCCGTGGAACATCTGGGTTGCCACACTAACCTTGCATTAACCCTTTCAGACAGTGTGAGAACATGGCAATCTTTACAGCAGGGGCGCACAACTCCAGGCCTGGGAGGTCTGGTCTTCAGCAAAGTTTAATAGCTGCCCTCAGGGCTGTACACGACTCACAATTTTGTCCATTGAATCAAATTAGGCTATCCATGATGGACAAAAACAAAAGCTTGGGTTTTTTTTAACCCCATATGGGAATATTTTTGAGCATTTCAGTAAACAGTAAAAGAGACTGAGCTGCGTATTATGAAAGATTGTAGGCTATTTTAATTAACAGTATATTATATCGGGCTGACGTATGGATTCATGGAATATTAAGGCAGACAGCAGCATATATTAACGGTTAAAATAAAAATGAAAAAAGGTTATTTTTATACAGTAGCTAATTATATTTTTTATTACAGTTCAAAAACATCACTTCTTTAAAATGATTAAATACAAAAAAATACATAAATAAAATGAAATTAACAGAAGAAATTAGTCAAGATTTGTATTATTTTTAGATGAAAAGAAAAATGGTAAACATTTGCAGCATCACTCGCTTAGACTTATTATCGACTGTGTTTTTCATAAATAAATGAAATATAAATAAATCTTAAAAGTAAATGAATAAATAAACTAAACACTTAATTTAATTTCTAAAATATTTCAGATGAAAAATATATGAGTTTGTCCTCAGTCTCTTCCAGTCTCTGTCCTTCAGCAGGATAAACTCTTTCTTGATTTAATAAGAAACAAGGAATGAGCTGGTGTCCCAATACTTTTGTCATATAGTGTAGTTTCATGATGTTCGAGGTTTCATGACACTTTGATCCCTTTCCTAAAGAATAGAATCACTGTGAAGTCAGAGGTTGAAATGCTTGATGTTTACACGAGTAATTGCTCGACTAATCCTTCATAAAAAGACGGACGACACCTGCGAACGGCACTCCCGGCTTCTCCCGGTTTTCATCGGTGCCTGTAGAGGCGGACAGGGGTCATTAAAAGTTGATGACAATTATCTGTTTAATCCTGACACTCTATAGCGTGGTGCAGAGAGGATAATGAATTGGAGAATCCAGAGGGACAGGACCTGTCAGTCACTTCTGCTTCTAAGCGCTGGTCAGAACGTTAACGTGAGGACAACCTCAGGGCTGGAAGGCCAGACACATCACTGCCTTTCTCCAGCAATTAGAGGAGCTGTTGACAACGACCATTAGCCAACAAAGAGGCCAGGCTAATAGTAGCACAGCTCTGGCCTTGGTCTGACACAAATCTGTACGCTAGGCTATTATATAACACACAATATATAACAACATGTAGATGAGCTATACAGTGAGAGATACACGATATGACAAAAGTATTGGGACACCTGCTCATTCATTGTTTCTTCTGAAATCAAGGATATTAAAAAAGTTGATCCTGCTTCTGTTGGAGTAACTGTCTCTACTGTCTCTAAGAAGGCTTTCTACTAGATATTAGAGGAGCATTGCTGTGAGAATTTGATTGCATTTATCGACGAGCGGGTTTGTGACTTCAGGATGTTGGATCCCCATCATCCTCAACTCATCCCAAAAGTACAGGACGGAGCACCACTATCCATCATTCCAGAGGCCACAGCTCCACAGGGCTTTATACCCCTCTAGCCCACACCTGGCATTAGGCTTTAGGCATGGTGCCAATAGGTTCATGTTGTTTATCTGCTCCAGAGGGTCCTATTCTATTGGCAGTACATCTCTAATGGGACTACACAAGCTGTGTGTGTGTGTGTGTGTGTGTGTGTGTGTGCATTTGCACATCTGTGTCAGCAATGCATTCATTAGAGGGGGTGTCCACAAACTTTTGGACATTCTGTAATTCTTCTTTGTGAGCTTCACGATTCTTAAATTAGTCAGTGGTCTGGAGTGACAACAGTGAGGTGAGGCTTACTTGGAACACAGGGGGGTTTATGAGGTACATGAGGCCCAGTCTGTCACTGCACTTCTGTCCTCCGTCACTCTCTCCGGTTTTGTCTTTGAGTGCATGAGGGAAATGATTAATCATGGCCGGGACAATAACGTTCACCTCCGGCGGAAAAACAGACCGCTCAATTTAAGGCCGGACAGGAGCGACATTGCCTTCCCCTCCTCTCTAATGGAAGGTGGGAAAACATTCCCTGTGCCACTGGGCACACTGGGTTAATGTACACAGTACAGCAAGGCTGAATTACTCTCACACACACAGCTCTGCCTTGGGAACACACACACACACACACACACACACACAATGTTTAATTATATGTCAAACGTAAGCTCATACATACATCTCATTCAGTGCCTACAGTATATTTAACTCTTGCATCACTGTCCAAATACTTATGGACCTAGCTTCATATGTAATTGTGCACAGTACCTGTCTGTAATGATGAGACACTGTATGTACTGTAATTGTAAGTATCTAATGGCTCCTGGTGAGATCCAGTATGCATAGCAAACATTAAGCAATGCAATGCATGGCAATCTCTTGGTAACCACCTTGGAGACCACAGCATCCAGCTAGCAATACCATTAGCAACCCCCTGGCAACACATTACCAACACCATAGCAACCTCTGGGAAACCATTAGGGATACAATAGCAATCACCTTAACAATACTGTATCAATCACCTGGGAGACCTTAGCAACCATTTAACAACACCATAGCAACCACCTAGCAATGCAATGCATAGCAATCTTTTGGTAACCACCTTAAAGACCACAGCATCCAGCTAGCAATACCATAGCAACCCCCTGTCAACACATTACCAACACTATAGCAACCTCTTGGAAACCACCAGGGATACACAGCAACCATCTAGTAACACTGCAGCAACTGCCTGGGAAAACATACATAGCAACACCATAGCAACAATTTGGCAACCACTGGGTATATGGTAGCAATCACCTTAACAACACTGTATCAATCACCTGGAAAAACCTTAGCAACACCACAGCTACTACATAGCAATACCACTGCAACCACTTGGCAATCACCTAGTAACATCATAGCAACCACCTAGCAACAACTTACCAACCACCCAGCAAACACCATAGCAATCACCTAGAACCATTCAGTTCATCATCCATGTCACACACTCTGAGTTTCTGCAGGAACTGCACTCTCTAGATGCTGGAGAAGGACGGCGCTGGACAGGACGTGTCCTGAGATGGGGACGCAGGGTTTGGGTCATTTTAGAGGAGTAGGAGTTCTATCAGAGGAGCGCCATGGGACCACATCACCTCACTCTTACCAGCCAGGCCTCCAGCAGTGATCTCTAGAACATCTTTAGCTTCCTGCCTCCATAACAGGAGACGACTGCTCCAGACTGCAAAAGCCTGCTTCCCATTACTGCTGAAATATTCATGTCTGAAAGCCAACACACACACACACACACACTTAAACGCCCACACAAAGTAGCAGGAGGTTTCAATGAATAAAATAAATTTGGGCCATGATTTTTGGATAGTTCTTCGTTATTTCATCATGAGCTCATCACCTGGAGAGCCATGACAGTTACGAGTTGGAGCCTGAGCTCTGTCTCTGTTTCCCTATTGTGGCTGCTGAGGTAGCATGCTGTTCTGTGTCATTCCTCTGCTGAAGGAAAATGAACGGAGTCACAAGAACAGGATGGGGAATAATTCAGTCTTCCTCTGTTCATTAAAAGCCAGGCTTTAGAAGCAACAATAGAGGGAACAGAGAGGGAAGTCTAATGACAGCAGAATAATAAAAGCTACACATGCATTTCAGAGTTACGCGGGACTGCACTCGTGCATTTTTGACAGCACCGCTCTTGGAGAACCAAAGCGACTCTGATGCAAGAGAACACACAAGCTACCAAACTGGAGCTGTACGAGGACTGCTAGTATGAGAACACCAGTTTCCGTCAGCAGATCTGTACCAGTATTTCCACAGGGTCACTACTGGTCACTGTTTCTGCTGTCTAATTAACACCTGGTCGTAGTCTGGAAGCCTTTGGCAGTGTTTTTAAGGACGTAGCACCTCACCTAGACTGGCTAGCTCACACTTCCCGAATGGGGATCATACACTACACCACCTCGACCTGTTGCTGAGCCTCAACCTGTTACCTAGGAGACGCAGATTCATCATTTGAGCCATTCCCTAAAACAAAAGAAAGGTGAGAAACAGCATGGTCATTTGCAAGAGTCAGCATGGTCATTTGAACAGACTGCAGAGGGAATTGGAGGTTACCTACCCTACGTACGAGGCAGATGTTGACTTCTTATACAAATTTCCGTTCCACCTTAAGAATGCAGCTGCAGCATCTTTTAAGGTAGAACTTCCTAACGTTTAAGAAAACCAAAGGATACCAAAGTAAGGATACTTTGCTTACTGTGGTTAGTTTTCATTGGATATTGGCGGGACCCGTTTAGATTTGGTCGCTGACCAGTAGTTGTAGGCTTCTTATACGAATTTCCATTCCACCTTAAATGATGCTGTGGTATTGCATTTGTACTAGCGCCACAATGCAGCTGCACCATCTTTTAAGGTGGAACTGCCTAACGTTTAAGAAACTGCCTTACTGTGCTTATTGTGGTCAGTTTTCATTGGATATTGGCGAGAACCGTACATCTAATGAATGAGAATTGGGGCTAAACCTATAGTAGAACCCCCCCCCCCCGGCTTTAGTTTTGGTGCCAAAACTTCTTTGCCTTTCTTGACTTTTTATGTGTCTGGGTTTCGGATTCGTCCTTGTTCATTGTGTTTATCGCTTGTCTTAATTAAACCTGCACTTGGATCTAACTTGTCTGGGACAAGTCTAACACTGAGTTGTGTACGAGTTCCTTTCTCTGATTTCCCTGACCCCAACTAAGATCTGAATGAACTCACACTCACTCAGGGAAAAACATAGCGCATCCAACAAGAACGACAGCTCTGTCCATCTTTTATACAGTTATAAAAACATAGTATCTCACAGAAAGCGCTGATAGATTCTATATGTTAACAACTCCTCAGAAGGCAGAAGCATTTCCATCCTGCCCGAGGAATGAGGACATGACTAAAATAGACTATGGGGTTATAAATCTTGAGGGGACCCAAAATCTTCATTCTACACACTACACACTACAGCTGTGTATACACTGCAGGGCAAATCAAATTTCTTAAATCTGATTTTCACATTTCAGATTTCAAGGTAGAGATGACCAAACCTGATTAGAGCTGCCATGGTAACAAAAAACACCAGAATACAGTGGCTACAGGAACAGGCTGGAAAAGGTGAGGTAATTGTAAGCTTGGATACTGTGAGTTTTACAGGGTTGGGTTTTTACAGGGTTGCTCAATCCTGGTAACACCACCGGTTTCTGATTAGAAACCACACCAATGATGGATTACTGGATTATGTTTGGAAGAGCCTAGAACGGTCCTGTTTCAGCACCTCGGACAGCGCCTACCAAGACGTTCCCACTCCAGGAACTTTCATCGCCAATCCTGTAATCAACACACCAAATGTAGGAACTGACACATGACAGAAAAACCTGCAATCCATCATCCCTCTGTTATTTCACAACACAGACCCTGTACTTATTTCTACTCTGAGAGAAAGGTAGGGAGCAGAGACGTAGCATGGGGTCTGCACGTTTAAAAATGTACCTTTTAAAAGGACAATGGGGAGAGCCAGGGAGAGATGAAGGTACTTTAGCTGTCGAGTTGGAGAACAGTGTAGAGAATGTGGTATTTAAGGATTTAAGGGTTTAACAGAGCATGATTCCTGTTCTGAAGAACTGTGCATGTTGGATTCTGGGCGACAGGCCTAGTTAATATTGAGAAAAAGGAACAAGGAATGCATGGTACACCCTCGGGTTCTGTCTTGTGAAATGCTATAAAAGATTAGGTACTGTCTTGTTGGCAAAAGGGGTGCCAATAATTGTGGCACACGTATTTATGTAAAATAATTTATTTAAATGAAATATATTTATATTTTATATAATATATATATATATATTTCTAATATATTTGTTTCTTTATTACTTTTTTATTATTTTATTTTTTCTAATATTTTTATATTTATTTATTTATTACTTTTTTAATTATTATATTTTTTAATAGAGTGACAACTGCAATTTTCCCTCCTGGGATCAATGAAGTAATACCGATAAGTCTGAACTTGCTTGAAGAAGAGTGTGAAGAAGAGTCTGCTGTCAATCAAGTCCAAATCCAATCAGAAGCTGCCTGTAGTTTGTTGGGAAAGTTCTGGGAGAAAGAGGCAGTTCAGTCCAGATGAGGCTGACTGACTCCATATTAAAAATGTTTTTTTAGTAAAAAATAATCAACTGAACAAATTTTCTGAGCTGGAAAAAAATTATACGTCTATTTTAAGAACATTTGGAGCTCTTCAGTGTTGCAGAGTAAAGCGAATGCTGTGGTGTGATGCAGAGAGAGAGAGAGAGAGAGAGAGAGAGAGAGACAGAGAGAGACAGAGAGAGAGAGAGATTACTTCCCTTAAATTGGTTTGCTATCTTCCTCTGCTCCGTTTTTCTCCGACTTTATTCCGTCCCTCATTTCTAATTTCTAATTAATGTCCTGAATTAGAATCCATCAGCAAATTAACTTTGGTAATTGCGATCACAAACAAGGCCACGCTGCAGCCAAACACCCTGCCTGGACTTCAGCGATGCAATTAATGAGAGACGAGAGAACGAGAGAGGGGCTGACAGAGACAGACAGCGAATAGACAGACAGACAGACAGACAGAGAGTCTGTAAGTGGATTTTTGTCTCTCCTCCTGGATGTGCTCCAGCGAGCTGAGGTTCAACGGCTTTTTAGAGCCTCTGTTAACTGTGTGCACACAGCGCCCATTAAACCTCATAAATCTGCTGCCGTCTGCCCGTAAAACCATCTCTGGCTCTTTATCTGGCTCGCCGCGGCCAGCGAGGGGCACAATTTTATCGTCTGCTAAAGAATGCCTCAGTCTTTTCGGCCCAATCCGTTCCTACCGACAGCCAATCCTACAGCTAGGCCCTTTCCACCCACAATAGAGAATCGGGATGTCTTGCTCCTGGGCTCCTCTTGCAGCCGAGAAGTGGAATTGGCACATTGAGCCACCCCTAAAGGACACATGCTGTACACATGCATTTCTGGACAAGATGAGAGCTCCAGAAGCTTGATCTGGAGGTAGAGAAGCATGTGGGCTGAGGCGGTAGAGTAATACTACAGGATACAGCCATTCTCCATATTACAGTCAGTGGAGCATTAGCATGATTCTGAAGTTGCCAGGGTGGGGTAGGTTTTAAAAAACTAGGCCCAACTCTTCCCATTGGGCCACTTATGCCATGTACGCACTACACAACTTCCAAACAGGTCCAGAACCAGGTCACAGCACTTCTCCCACTGCTGGATTTGGGTTCCCTGCCAGGCCCAGATGCTAGATACACTATGTGTCCAAATGTTTGTGGACACCCCTTCTAATGAGTGCATTCTCCTTTCCTAATTGGACACACTACGTGACTTTCAAGCAGATCACACTCCCCTCCTGTTCTCACCGTTTCCACTGCTGTCTTGTAATAGGGAATCTTTGAGGTTTCGTGTCTAACTGGTGGATTTGTATCGGTCACCTGCCTCTCATCTGTAATTGGTGTATTTGTGTGAAATTGATCAGGGGACACTTTCAGAAGCTAAGACTCTGGTCAACCCCCAAAAATTCTTACCATTTCGGCAGGAGTTAATTCCTCCGTTGTGGCGCATTCTTCTTCGAGTACATGACAGGCTGGGTTGTGTGTAATGGGCAAAACAGTGCCCCCATTGGATGGGAGCTCATTGTGAATCATAAAACATTATGTTATGTGGAAATTGTATGCAAATTTAATGAGATCTCATTGGAGCAAACATTGATTTGCCTCTGATCTGGAGATTTTGCTGCTAACCTTCAAAAACTGTTTGCAAGTAGAAAATTGATCTCCTCAAATCAAGCTCACCCTCAGCAAACCCCTCCTCATTTATACAGTACGGGTTCTCTAGTCTGAATATTTAATTAAAGCTAGAGTTGAAGACGTTTTGGATCTCATAAATACCGACGTGAGCGATTGGCTCTCAGCACAGTTAATCACAATGCTAAAATATGCTCAATAATTGAGCATTGACTCTGGCCTGGCCTTCCAAGCCAAGACTGGACCAGCCAGCCCCTCCGTGCTTGATGGCGATGGTCAAAAAAAAGCTGATCCTCACCAAGAGTCCTTCCAGCTTCAAGTACGGCTCGGCTCGACCCGACATCCTTTAAGATCCACAGAAGACGAGCGTCCAGACATTTTACTGTCCTGCACCGAAGTGGTGGAACGAGCTTCCCCTGGGTGTCCGAACAGCAGAGTCCAACGCTCGCTGTCCTCAAACCCAGACTGAAGACCCTCCTCTTCTGAGAGTACTCAGGCGAAGAGAAGAGTACTATGGTCTCCATATTGACTTGTGTTTAGTAGAGTCTAAGATTAGATTACCTTTCTACAGGTGTGCAATAAGCTAGAGGAGAGAAACCAGGACTGGTTTTCAGGGTCCCTGAGAACTGAGAAGAGATCCCACAGCCTACATGCATAAATCACGAACGTGAACCTTCGCCCACCTGCTGCTCTCTTTCGAACTTTCCACCACCCACACACTCGGCAGAGCGACAGAGTCTGAAATTAATCCGCCAGCCACGGGGCACCTTTACATTCAGCTTTATGATGAAAAAAGCATAATAGCAGAGCGCCTCATCCAACTCCCCGTCGCCGTCAGAGACGAGAAGAGTCAACGAGACGCTCTTAAATAATAAGCAGGCTTATTGCCAGGCTTTCTAAAAACTCAACCGCAGCTCTCGAGACGGGGTTTTCAACCTACAGATGGCATGGGAATAAAGTCTCTGCTGTAGGTGTGTATCCATGGCAACTTTTACACTTTAAGTAATTAGGAAAAACCTTCTTGCAACGACAGCCGAGCGAGACTCTAAAGGCTCTGACACGAAAAAGCCAACCGGAGCCAAAAAAACCCTGCCGGAGTCAGAAGGTTAAAAACTTCCAAATGTTCTCTAATGACAACAGTCCTACCATTAATCACCAACACAGCGACCAGTGTTTCTGTTCTGCACGCCTCCAAACATGCACTCTAATGAAGGCCATGGATCTGCATAACATGTCCAAAAGTTTGTGGACACCCCTTTTAATGAACAAAGGCATTTAGCTTTACTCTAAGTTGCACTGGTTGCTGACACAGTAAAAAAATGCACATTCAGAACTTGTCTAATCCCTGTAGAGAAGTATTAGAATAGCCAAAAGAATAGGACTCTCTGGAGCAGATGAACAGATATAGAGGGTCTACGTAAAAATGGCTGTAATTCGTGCAGCATTTCTCATAAACCTATTGAAGGTCTACATTTCCAACACATCTTCATTCCAAATCCATGCCGAGGTCATTAACAGAGTTTCAAGAATCGTCCCTGTCCAAATACTTATGAAACCCGTCCCTCTTTCCCCCCCAGCTAATTCAATTTCCTCTTCTCTGCAATTCCAATGTGTTACATTATGGGTCGTGTTAATTAAGCCATCACAAAAACCTCTCTGGCATATTCATCAATATTAAGGCCCCTAATAAACAGTTAAGAGGCTTAATTGGGCAATTAACCGGTAATGGATAGCGCATTAAATGGGCTGGTGGAAATAAAGTGTCCGACACAACAAAGAGGTGGCGTGTATGAAGGCCTTCTTTTTTCCAGCCACGTTTTTCCATGAACTGCAGTGAAAGCTGAGCATTTATCAGATGCACAAGCCCGAGCACATCGCTGCTGTTTCTTAAAACTGTCATGGCGGTTCGTATTAAACTGAGCAACCGCCTCAGGAGGTGAAAGCCCACACAGGCCAACAGAGCCTGAAACAGCAGAGTAGGGTGATTTCAGAGCTTCAGAACAGCAGACAAATTGGCTCCCGTGGGGGGGCTGAAAGATGCCATTTGTGGTGGCTGACACAAGTCTGTCACACGGGGTTGCAGTCCTGGGCGATACTGAGAAAAATCAATATCATGGCATTTTCCAAATATAACATATATGCAAAAGTAACTGGACGCTCCTTCTCTTTGGATACTTTGAGGCGCACAGGTGCCGACACAGGTGTTTAGCTGCCCACTCAGCTAGTATAATCTCCACAGAGAATAGAAAGCTGTGCAGCTGCTTCAGATGAACTGCTCTCAGAATTTAGCTGTGGTGATGGTGGAGTGATGGTGGAGTTCAATCCATCCTTTGGTATGAGCTGGAGTGGCAGAACTCATCTCACATCTGAACCTCACCTCACTGATGCTGCCGTGAGGCTGGACGCAATCAAATACTCCTTAAAGCAATGCTACAGCATCTGAAGTGAAGACTTTTAGAAGCCTGGTGCTTGTATTTACAATAGACTACTTTGACAAAAGTATTGGGACACTCTATTCGCCCACGCCTGGCCTGGCATTAGGCAGCATGGTGCCAATAGCTTCATGATGTTTATTTATCTGCTCCAGAGAGTCCTATTCTATTGGCAGTACTTTTCTGCATGGACTAGACAAGCTGCATGAGTGTGTGTGTGTGTGTGCATTTGCACATCTGTGTCAGCAATGGGTGCAACTTAAAGTAGCTGAATGCATTCATTAGAAGGGGTGTCCATAAATATTTGGACATGTAGTGAATCTTGCTGGATCAGTGGATCAGTGCTGTGGTGTTGTGTTAGCAAGCTGTTGGATGGGCCTGATTGTGGATTAAGTGGACAGACGGACGCACAGACGGACGCTTGATTGCTTTCCCCATTAATCCTCTCACTTTTTACTCCACCAGTATTTGACACCAACTAACATCTCCAGGCCTCAGATTGGCTTCCAGTCAAAGTGAAGGACGACGGAATAGTTACTCAAATCATTGCTGGTGATTTTTACTCCATCCATCATCTCAATATTACAGTCTAATATTTGTTTTCTGCTTCTGGAGACAGTGAATGCCACCGTTTAATGAGAAGAAGGTCATAACAAATGATTCAGAGAGATTTTCATCAAACAGTCTGAACCCCGAGACAGAAAACAGACGCGGACAGGTAAAAGTAATTGTCCAGCTCCGGCGACAAGAGATCAACACATTACTCCACACCTCGGATCGATGGAGATACATTAATCAGAAGGTGAGCTCAGAGCTTCGGCAAGAGCCGCATGGGTTCCTCCAGCTCATACACTGACCAACGCCCGACCCCGTCCAGCCCTGGAACCTTTTATTTAACCAGATTCATTTCACCAGATTTTGGAGAAGCACTGCTGTGAGGATTTGATTGCATTTAGCACCAACCGTCATTCCAGAGAGCACAGTTCCTCCACTGCTCCACAGCTCAATGCTGGGGGGCTTTATACCCCTCTACCAGCCCACGCCTGGCATTAGTAGGCAACATGGAGCCAATAGGGTCATGATGTTGATCTGCTCCTTCAGAGAATCCTATTCTTTTGGCAGTACTTCTTCTCTACAGGGACTAGACAAGCTGTGTGAGTTTCAAATGGGTTAGCATTTAGTAGAAATGAACCCCATCCAGCCCTGGAACCTTTCATTTCACCAGATCATCCAAATCAATGAGGTCCTTTTAAATGATGTCCAACAATTTGAATCTGATCAAAACTCTTACATACATACTACATGTCCAAATATTTGTGGACACCCCTTCTAATGAATGCTCACATGCCTTCATACACACACACACACAGCTTGTCTAGTCCCTTGTCTAGAGACGTACTGCCAAAAGAATAGGACTCTCTGCAGCAGGTAAACATTATGAACCTATCGGCACCATGCTGCCTAATAATGCCAGGCCAGGGCTATTGGAGGGGTATAAAGCCCACCAGCATTGAGGAGCTGTGGAGCAGTGGAGGAACTGACCCAAAAAGACCTCTGGGATTCTGTAGTTAAAAGCACAGAAACACTGGAAGTGTTTTAATAAGAGGAAAAGGACCTTCATAATAAACGAAGAGCACCCAGCAATCAATCTCCACTGCAGCCAAGGACCAGCTTTGGCCTGCGACCACATTGTACAGTAAATCATTTGTCAGCTTTAGTATTTGTGACACAGAGCTCAGATTGCACAAGAGCCGGTGACTCAGAGAAGAAAAGCCCTGAATATAAACCCAGACTGCATCGTGCACATGCAAATAACAGACATACGATCTGAGGTGTTTACTGGGTATACATTTTTTAATATGCTGAACTCTCAGCCCCCTTGCAGTAAGACATACAGGAGCATATAGGAGGACTGGACTTTCCGTGACTGGAGCGATGAGGTAAGCAGAAGCTATTTTCTTCAGCAAAGCGTGGGAGAGAGAGGACGGAAGGCTTTCAGTCCGCCCACCATTTCTCAGAAGGCCGCTGTGAGGTGGGCTCAGGAAAGCAGCCGTCTGAGTCCATATGTTTCATGATTAAGGCACTAATCAAGAACCGGCGAGGCTGGCAGAGGCCTCACAACAACAAGCTGCAGGTCATGCTTGGCAATGAGAATGTGTTCTTTAGCAAAACAGCAACGGTGGTACTTCGGCAGTTCTACATCTCAGTTCTGAAAGGTCCGAAGAAAAAAAAACAATTCTTCAGTATTTAAGTTGATGTTTAATGTATATATATTAAGAATGGGATGAAAAATGCTCAGATGTCATTGAACAAGCCTATTTAAAACCCTGTTACATTGCCCCAGAATGAAATGTGAAGGGGGGTTCCCATCCATGCTTCAAACACCGGAATTAATCCTGCTTCAAACACTGGTGTTGTATTACTGCTGTTATCTGCTGTTAAAAGGACAAAAGTATTGGGACACCTGCTCATTAAAATTGTTTCTCTGGAAATCAAAAGTATTGAAGAGCTGATCCTGCTTTTGTTGGAGTAACCCTCTCTACTGTCCAGGGGAGAAGGCTTTCTACTAGATTTTGGAGAGGCATTGCTGTGAGGATTTGATTGCATTTAGCACCATCCATCATTCCAGAGAACACAGTTCTTCCACTACTCCACAGCTCAATGCTGGGGGGCTTTACACCCCTCTATTGGCAGTACTTCTTCTCTACAGGGCGTAGACCAGCTGTGTGAGTTTCAAATGGGTCGTTTTTAAGCGTTGTTTCCACAAATGGCTCAAATCTTAGTATTTAGTAGAAATGAACCCATCCTTTCCTGTTCATTTCAGACTATTTATCTTGCGATTAAAAAATATCTGGACTAAATATCTGGCATCAAATGTAATGCTAATATTAGCACTATTTCTATCCAGAGAGGAAGCATCAGCCACAAAAAACAAGCACAGCATGCTAAAGAATTAGCCCGCTCCAACCACACGGCATTAAAACGTGGAGCACAGCGGAGTCTATTTAAAACGATATCCTCTACCCGGCACAAAGTAGAGCAGCTTCATTATCTATGCAGAAGTGCCAGCGACTTCAAAGCCAGGCTGTGTGGTCTGTGAAGCCTGCTATAATATCAGAACATTACCCAGGTTACATTGCGTCATTTTGGTCAGTTCAATACTTTCTATGGCAAGCGCAGGGCCCTTAAATGACCCCGTGAGCAGTTCGCTCGTATGCATCATCTCAGCTGAGCTTATATTTATAGCAGTGTCAGACTTTGACGGCAGCTGACAAGCAGGACTCAGAAAGTGGTGCGCTAATCACGCCGGCCTGTCAGTCAAGGCCGCTGATAAACGCTAAACAAACGAGGAGCGAGGTCGGCTGCGTCCATCCGCTGTGTGCTAGCTGAGGAGTGACCTGTGCCGGTAGATAATATAGAGACTGGGGTGTAGTGCGCGCTGTAAAACAGGCTAATGCAGAGGCTAATGTCTCGCTTGCATCAGAAGTTTATATTTCTATTACCGGGTTTCGCCTAATTTGCATAATTCACCCTCGATATCAGCAGGTGTCCCGCCCACTTTTACCATAGGGACTCGATAACAAGCATGTGGTGTGGGGTTTACTGAGAAGTGGGCGTGACAGCACTGCTAAAAACCAGCCTGGCCTGCTCCCCAATTAACCACTCGTTAGTTCTCTGAGCAGACATCAGCAGCCGAGGCCTGAGAGAGCACAATTGGCCTTTCTCTCTTTGGGTGGGTAGATGTCTCTCTCTCTCTCTCTCTGCCTCTGTCCATGTCCATGTCCTCATCACTGAACGTCTGCTAGCCGATGCATCAGAGCTGGGTATCCAGCACTTTCCTCCTAGAGCTTGGATTGGTTGGGATCCTCACCCTCCCAGTGTTAGGATCCCAACCAATCAAAGCTCCAAGAGGAGGAACGTCCCGGATACCCAGCTCTGATGCAGAGAAAGGCCAATTGTCCTCTTTCAGGCTTCAGCTGCTGATGTCTGCTCAGTCTGCTGGACCACTCAGAGCCCAGGTGGCTATTATGAATGGACCAATAGAAATGCTCCAAAAATCCTCCTGTAAAGCTGCTGGTTTGCAGATATGAGGTTTTGGTGTGGCAGTAATAATATTAATGTATTTGCAATAATGCATGCTGGGTATTGTAGTGAAAGAATAAAAATGGTATAATTTTTACCACAATAAAGCTGCAGGATATTAACCAAACTATAGGTCATTCCTTTTTATTGGCCTCTACTCAGCTGACCAGTTCTATGTGACGTATTTCTATTTTTAAATAAAAATGAACTGAAATGGGAAGGTGAATTACATTCACTCTAGGGGGAGCCCAGGTAAAAAAAAAAATTCTCACTTAATCCTGCTTCAAACACCGGTGTTTACTGCTGTAATCTGCTGTAAAAGGACAAAAGTATTGGGACACCTGCTCATTCATTGTTTCTCTGGAAATCAAGAGTATTAAAGAGCTGATCCTGCTTTTGTTGGAGTAACCCTCTCTACTGTCCAGAGGAGAAGACTTTCTACTAGATTTTGGAGGGGCATTGCTGTGAGGATTTGATTGCATTTAGCACCATCCATCATTCCAGAGAACACAGTTCTTCCACTGCTCCACAGCTTGGGGACTTTTTACCCCTCTACTAGCCCACGCCTGGCATTAGGCAGCATGGAGCCAATAGGGTCATGATGTTTATCTGCTCCAGAGAGTCCTATTCTATTGGCAGTACTTCTTCTCTACAGGGCGTAGACCAGCTGTGTGAGTTTCAAATGGGTTGTTTTTAAGCGTTGTTTCCACAAATGGCTCAAATCTTAGCATTTAGTAGAAATGAACCCATCCTTTCCTGTTCATTTCAGACCATTTATCTTGCAATTAATAAAACAAATATCATATTAAAAATAATAAAAATAAATACGGTAATAAAAATATCTGGCATGAAATGTAATGCTAATATTAGCACTATTTGTATCCAGAGAGAAATTGTCTGCCACAAAAAAATACTGCCCGAACTCCCGACCTCCCCACAGTGAGCAGAAGAGCAAATGCATTGGCACTCACCCTTCTCCTCTCCCTGGCCTCGGGTCACATGACCTCTGCTTGTTTGTTTGCACTTAGCGGAGGATCTGGGGGATTTGGTGAGATTAAGCATTCCCGAGCAGAGCGGAGTTCAGTCTGCTGAATAGGCAGTAATTGTTTTCTCTCACAGGAGCGCTATCACTTTATATAATGTGAAGGAAGCGAGAGAGCATGTTTTTAACTCTGCAATATAGATGAGCTCTAACACAGTATGAAATAATCATCATTGTGTCAAAAAAAAAAACTGAGCCGGATTCACAAAAGCCTTCAGATGATCACCAAGTTCATAAAAATTCCCAAAATCTTAAGACGTTCTCAAAGTTCTCTTATCTAAAGGCCGCTTTACCCTGCATTTCACCTTAAACAATCACGGTAACGTTCAGCATATTCAGTCAGATCTGCTCAGCAGACAGGGAGCAGAATGGAGGGAAATCAGTATCAAATTAAGAGCTAAAGTCAACTTTCCCCATGTGGCTTTAAGATCAGTCTCAGACATTAATCCTATTATTCAACCATTTAAACTGATCATTTTGACCTTCTGACCTTTTACCTCTTAAGGAAACTTAAGAGACACTTTCTTAAATCTGCATCTCTACGTGTTCGCCAGCCGTTTTATTCCAGACGTTTCATCAAACAGAGCTGAGTTAGCTGAATTTACAGACTATGAACGGCATAAAGTCCCAACAGCAATGTGAAAGACTAGTGGAGAGCCGGCCGAGACAGGAGAGCTGTGATTGGTCAGTCGAGGTTATTATTTCAGCATAGTGATTCTGAATGCTCTCAGAGTTCAGATATTAGCACTGTGATTAAATCTGAATAATAACTTCTTTACATTATAATTATTATAATAATCATTTCTCTGTATTATTTGAGCAGCTGTTTTTGAGCAGTTGTCATTTCTGTGAATAAATAAATAAATAAATAAATAAATAAATAAATGCTCTAAATAGTAATATTTTATTAGGAATTTAGGGTAAATGTTGTCCATGGTTTATGAAATACTGGTTGGTGTGGCGCAACAGATAACACCACTACCTGCCACCATGTGAGAGATGAAGGGTTCAATTCCTGGTCTGGGTGACTGTGCTGCTGCGCTACACCAATAAGAGTCCTTGGGCAAGACTCCTAACACTACACTGGCCCACCTCTGTAATACCAGTAACCTTGTAAGTCCCTCTGGACAAGAGCGTCAGCTAAATGCTGTAAATGTAAATGTAAATACAACATTGACTATAAATAGTAAAACCAGAGAAACTGATCATGTAGGGTGCTCTCTTCATTTTTTTCAGAGCTGTACACAAATAGTTCTTAGATTTGAACCCCTTCTGTACAGACTGGTGGGGCTGTTCTCTACACTTTCGGCTGTTTAAGGGGTTAAAGTCAAAAGTTAGAAAGAAAAATCTGAACATTTCAATTTTAATGTAACTTAATAATAATAAAAGAAATAACAGAACCTCTAGAGCCCTATTCAGATGGGATTAGTGTACCCTGGGGAGGTGGAGTAATCTCATTTTCCTGCAGGACGTCTGTAAAATGTAACCGATTCACACAGGATGAGAAACCTCTGCATTCGATTAGCTCGCTGCCGCCACTTCCAAAAAAACGTCACCTTAAGATCGCCTGACCCGGTGCATCCTTTACAGTTCTGGCCACTATAACATGATGGTGGCAAACGAAACTGCACTACTTGGCCTCCTTAATGGTGCATTTACCTTTAAAGACCACCCAGTCGGAACACAAGGATGTTCCCATCGTCATCATCATCATCATCAGATGCCCAGTTTAATCCACAGTGATGCTAAAGCCCGGAGGTCCAAGCCAGCACAGTGTCTGATGCTAGAGCTAGCAGCCAACCCTGTCAAGCCACACTGGATCAGGCCTTCGATCTATTTTAAGCTACATATTCAAAACACGTATATAGACTATAGGCTACGCTACACAGTAACTTGCCTAAAGCTGCCTGCAGCGCCCCCTGCCTCTAAGGAGTCCTTTGGTTGGTCTGGATTTGTCTGAGGCTTGCTACAGACTGACCTGAGCCATCTGTACAACGCACAATGACCCTAACGGCCTTCTCGAGCTCCTCCACACTGGAGAAAAACGAGAAAATGAGAAGCCATATGCTGTTTAAGACACTTTCGCGGCAAATCGGCAAAACAAGGAAACGGAATATCCTCTTCAGCACGTTTAGTTATAAAGAATTCTGATTCTGACTGTCGGTAATTCATTCGTATCTGCCTGCAATGGCATTCCCCAGGACTGCCTTTATACAGAATATACTCGTATGATTATACGCACAACACACTAGATGTTGGAACATTGCTGTGAGGAGGATTTGACTGCATTCAGCCATAAAAGAGGATTAACTTCGCTTAACATCACAAGGGAAGAACACCGAGATTGCTGGTATTTGGTTCTCAGTAACATTTGGTGTAGTTGTCTGAGAAACTCTGCCGAATCATTTAAGTGTTACCTGCTTAATCCTTAAGACTCTGCATTCTGAGACGAGACAGGATGAAACCCATCCAACCAAGTCATCAGAACAAAAACCACATTCAGCACAGCTCTCATAATCTTCTTTTCTTCCCTATGTTCTTTTCCGTCTGGTCTGCAGGCCTTCGCTTCGCACCTGGTTTCACACAGAAGCTTTTAAAACCCCGGGCTGAGTCGTGAGTCATAAATATTCCGTGTCCATTTTCCGCCGCCGCCACCGCCGCTCACTAGAGTAGCAGGCAGAATCCTACTGGAGGCAAAGGCACTCAAGGTAGCCTTCCTTCAAGCCTGCAATATCGTCTGGATGTGCACCACTGAACTTGGGGAAAGAGCTGCATGCTCCAAATAAAGCTCAAAAGCAAAGTAGTAGAAGAGGTTAAAGAACTGCTGCCTAACTGGGGCAGCAAGCCACGCTGTGCCCACAAATACAAACACTATACGGACAAAAGTATTGGGACACTGCCACTCTGCTCATTTATTCAGTATCTTCTGCAATCAAGGGTATTACTGTAACTGTATCTACAGTCCTGATTTTGAAAGAGCATTGCTGTGAGGATTTGATTGCACTCACTCAGTGCAGGTCAGGATTTTGGATAGTTGATCACCACACAGTTCCACTGCTCCACAAGCTCAATGTCCCTCTAGTCCACGTCTGGCATTAGGTTCATACCTAATGTACCTAATACCTAAAGTAGCTGATTGTATTCATTAGAATGAGGGTGTCCACAAACATTTGGACACAGTGTGTGTAGTACTGTGTTGAGTTTGCTCAACTCTAACACCCAGCTTTCAGAGATTCTGGTTCTGGATCTCTACTCTTCTAATTGTTTTCTCTGCTAATTGACTTTTTAGGCTAATGTATGAGGCAGCCGGTCCCCAGACATGCTAACAGCACCACATTAGTCACTGAATCCCTACATCATTTGTAGAATAACGTCAACACTGTTCTCCACTCGCGGATGATTTAGATGTCGGAACTGACAGGGAATGCTACGAGCAGTCCAGCACTGACCCTGGGAGAGTTCTGCAGATCAACTCACTGACTGTCAATCACAGGAACAGCCTGGCTGTCACTCAGATTACCAAGACTTTGCTTGTGCAGCTCAATTGAAGAGATGGCAGCAAGATTCATAGAAATTTGAATAATTTAAAATCCTTTGGAAGCCCTGGGAAGGCACTGGGAGCAACCTCCTCGTTAACCTTTAGCTGAATATTCATCCCCACTATAATGTGAGTATAATTGAACAGGATGATGGAGCTCTTAATCTCTTTGCTCGTATTATGTTGGCTAAGGCTTAACATTTAAAAGAGTACTTTCCTTTTGTTTTATAGTCAGCTGTAATGAATTCATTACATATTTACTAATTATGTAATGAGGTTTTTTTGTTTGTTTACATTTATCATGTTTAGACTAGATTTTTTCTATTAGTTACGATAAAAAAACAACAACACGGCAACATGGAAATGGGACTTAAGCACCCCATCATCATCATCATCAGATGACCAGTTCAATCCACAGTGATGCCACAGCCATTTGTCAGTGAACTGGAGCCCCATAGAGCTGAACTGTCAATTGGCCAGGCGCTCTCTGGACAGAACTTACGGTTGGATAGGGCAGATCTAGCATTTTGAAGAATTGAAGGTGAAAGGTGGCATCCTGTAATACTACCATCTTTAAAGTCACTGAGCTCTTCAGTACAACCCATTCCACTGCCAGTCCCTGTAGATGAAGATTGCATGGCTTATACACTTTCATACAGTATATGGTGGTTGGTGTGGCGCAACAGATAACACCACTACCTGCCAGTGAACTACCAGACTATGTGGAAGACTGAGGTTCGATTCCAGGTCTGGGTGGCTATGCTGTGCTACACCAATAAGGGTCCTTGGGGAAGACTCCTAACACTACATTGGCCCAGCTCTGTAATACGAGTAACTTGTAAGTCGCTCTGGATTAGAGCGTCAGCTAAATTCCGTAAATGTAAATGTAAGTATATCTAATATAATAAATATTTATTTCACATAAAAACTTAAGAAAAATTAACAGAAATGAACCTACCTTTAAAGACCACACAGTCAGAACACAGTGTGAGCAGAAGCACTGTGGTCTGCAGGTTCTGAAACTAGGATGTTTCAAGCCAGCACAGTGTCTGATGCTAGAGCTAGCAGCCAACCCTGTCAAGCCACACTGAATCAGGCCTTCGAATGAAGGCTGAGCAAGTCTACCAATGACTGACGTACAAACTCAATTGCAGAATGGACAGCTGTGGACTGTAGATCCATTTGGATGGTAGAGGACTGAGAGCTAGCCGAGGTTTAAATAATATAAATAAATAAAGAGATGTGGAACTTCAAGTGTATCTCAATTAATCACTAATTGATCTATTCATCTGCTAAAATTCATTGTATCTAATTAATTAGATATTTTCTTTAATTGTCTGATAGCATTAATAAATATATATTTGTTTTTTTATTCCTGTCCACATCCCATCCAGTATTTTCTACTGGGATACACCACCCTATCTACTGGGCATCCAACCTATGTATTCCAAGCAGATCAGGTAACACACACAAAGACGCAAGACAAACAAAGAGGAACCTTCCGAACAATTAAAAGGTGTGTGGTTGTTAAACTTTATCCATCGATTGAAAAATCATATTGCCCTTTAATTTGTTGTTCTAATGTTGCAGAGCAATTCAACTAATGACACTCACAAGATGTATTACCTGTGCTGAAGTCCTACATGACGAGAGGTTCCTCATTACACCACCCCAGCAAAGTTCTCTACGATCACTTTCAGCCTCGCCAGCAGCTTAAGTTCAGAAAATGTCTATCAGCTACCCTGGGAACTCCGCGTGAGGTTCGTTATGCTCATTATAGTCCAAAAGTCAGGCCACTGTCTTCACGTTAATATTACTTCATGGAATGAAGCGGCATGTCCACAAATGCAGAAGAGCCTCAGGAGAACCCTACCCCTAATCGTGAGCTGGAGAACTATAGAGCTTATGGAGTGGAAAGAAATAGTGGCCTGCATTAGGGTAAAATCTACGGCCTGCCGGAATGATCCCAGCGAGGCCAATAAGTGCAGAGGAGGTGAGCAGAAAACACAGTAAATCAGACGAATCGACCAGGAATACCGATAGCCTGGAGGAGGGGGAGGAAAAGAACAAACTGCAGCAGATAATTGGGAAAATACAGAGAGGAAACCGCTGTAGGGTGATGTTTGATCTCCTGTATTTTACCATGAAAGACTGTAATCAGTGGAATCAAATCGTGGACGCATTTCAAGCATGGAAAGATTTGCCTCTTTGCCAACTCCGTTATTGTTCAAACATTTAAACCATTGAGAGTAATGAGTTCACAGTAACGAGGTTGACAGTAACAAGGTTGGTGGTAATGGAGTTGACAGTAATGGACTTGACCCTGTTGATGGTAACAGATTTGACCATACCAAAGTTGACAATAACTGGGTTGATGATAATGGAGTTGACGATTACAAAGTTACAGACAGTAACAGAGCTGACAGTAATGAAGCTGACAGTAATGAAGCTGACAGTAATGGAGTTGATGGTAACAGAGCTGACAGTAATGAAGCTGACAGTAACAGAGCTGACAGGAATGGAGTTGATGGTAACAGAGCTGACAGCAACAGAGCTGACAGTAATGGAGTTGATGGTAACAGAGCTGACAGTAATGGAGCTGACAGTAACGGAGCTGACAGTAACGGAGCTGACAGTAATGGAGTTGATGATAACAGAGCTGACAGTAACAGAGCTGACAGTAATGGAGTTGATGGTAACAGAGCTGACAGTAACAGAGCTGACAGTAATGGAGTTGATGGTAACAGAGCTGACAGTAACAGAGCTGACAGTAATGGAGTTGATGATAACAGAGCTGACAGTAACGGAGCTGACAGTAATGGAGTTGATGGTAACAGAGCTGACAGTAATGGAGTTGATGATAACAGAGCTGACAGTAACGGAGCTGACAGTAATGGAGTTGATGGTAACAGAGCTGACAGTAATGGAGCTGACAGTAACAGAGCTGACTAATGCAGTAACACACTCCATATCACTCCACAGCTGTACCTGACCTCAGTAATAATCATCTGGCTGACAGCAATCGAATCCTGACCGCAGTGTATCTTTAATATGTGGTGTGGTGTTTTTCCAGATTAGAGGCTGTTTCTGCAGATAAAGATGGTACAAGCTCTCTACTAACCCCCTTGAATACAATGTCCACAAACTTTTGGACATGTTCGGCACATCCATACGTGTGTTCTGGACTTAAAGAACTACATGATCAACAAGAGCAGCAGGGGGTAATGCATGTGTGTGTTCCTGAGCTATATTGTGTGTGTGTGTGTTCCTGTACTGTGGCAGTATCTGCTCAATTTTTGGGTGCACACAAAACTGCTCCCGTGGTTCATATTTACCCATCATTCCACCCGATCAGTGCCAGCGTCGTTCAGGCCTCTCTCTCACTCTCACACACACACACACACACACACACACACACATTCACAAACCTTCATAGGTTAATCTGCAGGGTGCCAGCGCCCCCAGGGCACTTCAGCTGCCACCCTTGAGCTGATGAGGAGGAAACGCTCCCGGTTGCTGCCAGTCAGAGTCAAGGCTGCCTGAATCGGACGAGCCAGCACCCCTCACTGTATCCCACCATAACAGCAGAGGACAGGACAAGCCTCAGCACTTGCAGAACAACACAGTGGCTGGAGATAAGGCTGTATGTGGGAATGCTAAACTCAGAGACACACTGAAAATATTGAATATTTCATACAAAATAAACAGAGTTGAAGAAATTAAACAAAGGAAAGATAAAAAAAGAGAGATATAAAATATTGAAATTTGCTGTTTCTAGGTAGTCAAGTCAGTCTTCTATTAGTTAATTTTAATAATATTATATAAAAATAAAATATAATGCTTTTAATAGCCATTCTGCATTATACATTATTTCATAATGAGCTTCTCGGGCGATAAATGAGCCCCCTAGCATGTTTTAAGGTGGTAGTACCTTCAGGCTCCTGCAGATGGCGCTGCACATGAATGTTCAGGCTATAAATACCTGTGGGATGTGTGATGGGATTCAATAAGTCTAAGCTTCTCGTTGGATGTGTGGAAAATGGGTCACAAAGCAGATACAGTTAATGATTGGCTAGAAGGAGTGATTGTCAGCATTTGGGCGTGGCCAAAGACCACAGTGTTAAGGTAGGAGCTGAATCTGCAGGTGGATGGAAGCTTACGGTCATACGGGTCTACCAGCAGTGGCAGAAATCCCTACAGCCTCCAGAGAGATTTGGCAGTTAGGCAATTTTAAGGGACTTTAATGGATCACTTAAGGAAAATGTTATGCGGATATGACTTCTGTAACACGTGGGCCAGGTGGGTTCCAGGTGGGCATGGGCTCTGAGTGGGTTTGTACATACGTTATTACATATGTAAATGGGCCCCATCATTACAGCCCACTTTAATCTCACATGGGTCGCATCAACCCAGATAGCACCCATGCTTAACCTCTCCTGGTCCCATCAATTGACTCCGGTGGGCATCCATATGTGGGGTCAACACGGAACCCAAGGACAAAACCGTTTCAGGTTCCAGGTTGGGCTACCCATACAGGCCCTGTTTCACCCATACATGCTCATTTTAGCAGGTTCCTGATTGATGTGATTATCCTGTATATGCTATGGACTGTAAACACATAGCAAGGCCTCTGTAATTGGACACAGCCTTTATTCAGCCCAGTACGGTGCAGTCTGTTAGACTGTCAGGTCTGTTAGTTCACCAGAGTGGGCTGAACTGCATCCCTCCATGACCTGAGCTGGCTTCTTCTACTGTATTGTGCTCCAGTCCTACTTGGAGGCATTATTGAACCAGGACGTCCCACGGTTTGGCTGTATTTTTTAAGGTCAAGCTCAGGGAATGGCTCTGCTGAGCTTTTGAAGTGAGAGGAGAATTCCCAGGAGGAGAGAGTGGGGAGAGAGGGAGAGCGCTACTGCCAGACAGCACAACAGATCACTCTACTTCAGCCCTCGTTAAGACTCATTGTATTGAGCAGTCCGCAGTTTGTCCTCAGACGACACTGACAGAGCAGAGCCGACAAGGCCGAGGAACGACCAGACGAGGCCGAAACAACCATGCAGGCAGTTGGAGATATAATTGGATGGTTTTACGGCTTGTGAAAACTGTTTCTCGATTTTTTGGGTGGGGGAGGCTTTTCACGCTCTTTTCTCCACCACTGCAATTTAATCCAACATCCAAAATCATTAGATGGGCCCTTAACCTCCAAAGTTCCCCTCCCAGTTTGTCAGAATAGCTCAGTACAATGGGTTGTGCTGACCAGTACAGCGGAAATAATTTGCTCGCTTGTTAAAGGTCAGCGAAAGGAAGAATGAAGAGGAGATTAAAATGAAGGATAATGGACGAATCAATCAAACACTGTAAAAATGCCTAATTGGAATCTGCAGTTTGCCTTTATAAGCAACTGCACTACCTGTTATACTTCTTTCATCTTACAGTTTCAATCAATCACCTCAATCAGCCCAAAACTGATCAGCCAAAACATTAAAACCACCGAAGTGAATAACACTGATGATCTGGTTCCAGTGGCTCCTGCCAAGAGGTGGATAGATCAGATAAAGCAAGTGAACAGTCAGGTCTGGACGGTGATGTGTTGATCTGAGACACTTTGACAAGAACCAACTGTAATGTTCTAGACAATGACTGGTTCAGAACATCTCCAAAACATCAGGCAGGTCTGTATGTTATGCAGTGGTCAGTACTTACCAAAAGTGCTCCAAGGATGGACAAGCGGTGAACTGTCGACAGGGACATGGGTGTCTACAGATCATTGAGGCCCATGGAGGTCCCACCTTACAACTTACAGGACTTGGTCTTGGTGGCGGATACCACAGGTATAACACACCCATGTGTGGCCTGTATAGGGAGCCCAACTGGAAACCATGGAGTTTTGTCCATGGGTTCCCTGTTGACCCCACATATGGATCTCCACCAGTATCAGTGATGGGACCAGTAGAGGTTAAACATGGGCTCTATCTGGGTTGTAGACTGCACCGGGGGCCTAGATGGGACCCATGTGAGATTAAGATGGGCTGTAACAATGGGGCCTATTTGGGAAGCCCAACTGGGTCCCAGTAACAACACCCAATGTACACAACCACTAAAAGCCCATGCCCACGTTGGCTGGTTAGGGTCTCGCCCCCTAATTTTTTTTAAGTTAAATAAATTACTCTCACAAAACCGTAGAAACCGCAAGCTGAAAACGCCTGGCTCACAGCCCTTCACCCCCTTCTGTCTCGGCTTTGTGCTTGTGGGCTCCTGTTGTTCTGTATTTGAGGAAAGCGAGTGCAGAGCTGACGTGTGTCTAGAGTCCTGAACGCTCTGCTAGGCATGTCAGAGGCCTCTGTGACTCAACTGCGCTCCAGTTGGCCTCACTGGAGTGTGGAGTGACGTTGCAGATGGGATCTGTGGCAGATGAAAGCAGGGGGAACTCTGCTCGGATCATTTATTTATTTATTACATGCAAACCAGAGCAGGTCTCAGCAACGCTGCCTCTGCAACCACCTCAATGGAGGACGATGAGTGAAGGCCCTCAACTCTGAATATTATTGGGAGATGTGGGGCTTACTTGGGTGGACTAGACGGGTTCTAGGTGGGCATGGGATCTGAGTGGGCTTGTACATGTGCTACCGGGATCCCAGCTGGGCTTTCCACATAGGCCCCATCATTACAGCCCACCTTCTAAGCCCCATGTGCAGCGTACAACCCAGATGGTGCCCACGTTTAACCCCTACTGGTCCCAACACTATGGTTAAGACTACCCATGGTTAAGACTACTTAAGTATTGTTGCTGACCGTGTGAGTTTACCATCTCCTAACAGCTATTTCCAGCGTGATGATGCTCCATATCATTGAACATGACATTCACACATGGCTTTTTCGTGGCTTTTTCGTGTTGATCTGAAACACTTTGACAAGAACCAAACTGTGATGTTCTAGACAGTGACTGGGTCAGAACATCTCCAAAACATCAGGCAGGAACTGGTCTGGTGGGTTGTTCTTGACATGCAGTGGTCAGTACCTACCAAAAGCGCTCCAAGGATGGACAAGCAGTGAACTGCCGACGGGGACATGGGTGTCTACAGATCATTGAGGCCCATGGAGATCCCACCTTACAACTAACAGGACTTAAAGGATCTGCTGCTAATGTTGGTCTTGGTGGCGGTTGGGGAGCCCAACTGGAGAGCCATTTAAGAGCCATTGGCATGTGGTAGAACTGGAGATCTGCAGTTTGAAGGTGCTCCTGAACATTTTGGAGGAATTACATGATGTAGTCATATCAGCATGGACCAGAATCCATGCCATGAAGAAGGGAGGCTGGTTTGCTGTTTTGAGAGTAAAAGGAGGCCTAATGAGATAAGATAAGATACTCCTTTATTAGTCCCACAGTGCGGAAAGTCTCAGTGTCACGGCAGAAAGGGATGGGCAAGACACTCAGATGCAAAATGGCAGAAAAATTACCACTATATACACAAAATAAATAACAGAAGAAAAAAGCAATAACAATATTATTCACAGGTTATTTACAGATAATTGCAAATTGACTCTTAATTGCACATGTGGGTACCTTTATACTTTGTGTGTGTGTATGTGATCCGCTGGAAGCAGTGCTGGTTGTGGAGTCTGACTAATAAAGTGGGTGTATAGATCGTTTACACACACAGGCCTTTTTAAGAGCATGTGAGCCTAAAACTGATGTTAGTATAGCCTTGGACTTCTGAACACTGTCCAACCCGACCCACTCAGAGGAAAGCAAGACAGGCAGAACCCATCGTTCTTCCTGAAAGTCGACTAGCTCTTCCAGTTTCTGAGAAAAGGAACAGTGTAATCACTGCATCTGCTCCTGTTATTAGTCAGGGATATAAATATCATTAATCAAGGGAGGCAGATTCCTACCTGACAGTTTGCCTTAAATTACCTTCAGAACAGTAGCGTTTCTCACATCCCAAAGAATCACGTCACACGTCTAATGACTCTCTGTAGGCAGTCCATTAAGCTCTCACACACACACGTACACACACACACACACACACACACACGTACACACACACACGTACACTCGCTGATTAAGATTAAAATGAGTTAATTTACTGCAACAGGCTCGAAGTGGTTGTGCTCTAATAATATACAGCTTTCCTGGGAGCAATGTATAGATATTCAGCTCCATTACTTCCTTATTTGTGCAAGAATTCGTTATAGATTTCCTTTAAATAAAGAAAAACTGAGCAGATTAACTTTAACTTTAAATAAAACAAGTTAAAAGGGCAATATAAAGAAATAAGAAATAAATAGACATAAAAATATAGCGAATATATAGAATATAGAATAGAAATTTTCATCAGTAGCCCGAGTCTGAGAGAGCACAATTGGCCGTGCTTTCTCTCCAGGCAGGTAGATGGCGCTCACTCCTCTCATCACTCTTAAGCGATGTTGGCTGGCACCGGCGTCTGTTAGCTGGTGGACCCGGAGCTTTCCTGGAGGATGTTAGCTGCCCGGTAATGCCACAAAAGAGATGGTGACCGGCTTTGCAGTCCGTACCCTCGTAGTGTCGGGAGCATTGCTAGTGCTAAGGGGCGCCACGAACGGGAGAGTTAATGTCTATAAATAAATAATAAAATAATAATAGAAATCACTATGTGGACAAAAGTATTGGGACACCTGCTTATTCATAGTTTCTTCTGAAATCAAGGGGTTGTGAGGATTTGATTGCATTCAGCAACAAGAGCAGTGTTAGTGAGGTCAGGACCGCCCCACCTCATCATCCCCAAACTCATCCCATCCAAAGGTACTGGAAGCAGCTCCACCTCCATCCATCATTCCAGAGAACACAGCTCTTCCACTGCTCCACAGCTCAATGCTGGGGGGCTTTATACCCCTCTACTAGCCCACGCCTGCCATACACCCCTATACGTTCACACTGGCCTCCTTCATCCTTTACTCCTCTTCCTCATTCATGTCTTTTTAAGTCCCATTCCAAACTCAGCGTGAACCTCTTCCCTCAGCTCAGCCCTCTTCTCCTCGTCCTTCCATTTCCACACATTCTGATGCGACTTAGCTTCGCTTGCCGCCGACTTCAGGCCGGAAACATCAATTGACGCCGTAAAGGTCGCTGGCTCCTCTCGTTTGAAGGACAGCACGTCTTGGATCATTACGCTGAATAATTCGGGCTGCCCCGGCTGAGGAAGTTCCCGATGCTTGAAGTCGGTGGGGGGCCGTATTTAAAGCTGTGTCTGAAGGTTGTGGGCAGCAGAAATAAAAGGAAAGGCAACAAGTCTTCGGGCCATTTCACCGGCGTGGGCGGGAGGGGCCGTAAACAATGGGGGCATTAAGGGAGCCGCGGGGCTTTGTTTTCAATCCGTTCATCATTTTTATGGTGGCTAAGCTACGGACTGTGCGTATCGATCGTGCGGGGGATGACTTGGAGGGCGTGATGAAGACGAAATAATGGGAAAGAGAAAGCATGAGGATGGGGGAAGATGAAGTGATGGAGATGAGGTTCCAAAATGTGAAACAACCTTTCCTAGAAACTTCAAAGCCACTGAGCTAAAAGGTTCTTAAGGAGCCAGGAATGGTCCTAGAGGCCTAAAACAAAGATGCTACAAAGGTTCTCTAGAAGAGCCACTTTTGGTTCCCTATAGAAAACTTCACAAAAACATAGAGATGAGAGGTTCTTTGTGAAACCAAAAGTGGTTCTTTTGCGAAACCCTTAATAGCTCCTTTAGCCTTGACAGCGTATATTTACGATTGCTAACCGCTAACGCTAGCGCTTGTTAGAATGCACAGTATTTGTCATTATTTGTTGCCTGTGTTAGGAGTCCATAGTGACTAGACATGATAAGTAGCACTAAGATCTCACTCAAGTAATTTATCCCTTCTCATCGCACCCTCCCTCACAAACACACAGAACACACACTGATTGGTTACATCTCAAAACACGCCTCTTCTATACATAAGGTAGTAATAATAAGTGTAACAGCGGGACAAATTAATTTATTACTACATCAATGACTGCATTCATTAGCATATATATAGATAGATAGATAGATAGATATGGAGATAATTTCCCAATCATCTCCATATATATATTTATTTATTTTTATTTTTTGGAGTTTGAACTTTTGGAGATGATTGGGAAATTAAGGACCTTTATACTTTGTTATTTATTCTTTAGTCTCAGATGGTCTACTACAGGGGTTACACCCCTTTTTCCCTTTTTAATTAAGATAATACTGAGGACAAATATGTTTGTGAGGTATATTTCATACTTCATTGTTGTTTCTTTTTCACGTACATCATAAAAGTTTCACAGAACGGTTGATTAAATGGGTTCAGTTCTGGAGCCGATAAGCCAAAGGTTTCAATCCTTGATCTGGTAAAAGTGTTGAGTTTGAATGAAAAGCTTTTGTGAGGAATGACAGCCAGTCGTTTGCTCATTTTAAGAGGCCTTGCATGTTGCGTAACACACTATTGATAACATTGTTTAAAAACACAAAAGTATGATTTATCAGATTACTCGATTAATCAACAAAACACTCGATTCCAAAAATATTCAATAGTCGCAACCCTAGGGTCATGGGCACCCATGATACACTGATGCTCATGGAGGTCCCACCTCACAGCTTACAGGATGTTTTGGATCCAGATACCACAGAACACCTTCAGAGGTCTTGTTGAGTCTAAATCTGTGGCCTGTTTACCTATTTTTATTGTATTTTAAAGAAACAAAGTGACAGTAAGTGATGCAGCTCTTCCACGCCCCAGCTCTACCTCGTGGCAGGTGAGCGCTTTGACCTGAGGCTGTCGTCCTACAGAGGAATCAGCGCTCTCGTGCAGAGTGGTAAAGTGACAGTAAAGCACCCGGAGCCTGAGCTTTCACAGCCAGAGCAGACCATCAGACGTCTGGGTGGACAAGCCACATCGCAGAGTATGTGCTGGGCACCACACTGTAAATAGGTCACCCGGAAATGACACAATGCCTTTGGTGTTGGACTGTCATGAGGTCTAATCAGGAGACCACTCTGATTCACACACAGTAATGAAATCAGATGTTGGTCAGAGGTTTGCTGAAACCTGTAGTGTTTGGACGCAGGGAACTACTCAGAGAATGCAGAAGTGAAAAGACTGAATTTCCAGATAAAAGAACAACAGCAGTCATTAGCCAGCTTTTCATCCAGCAGTCAAATTAGATTCAACTAAAACTGATATGCTGCACAATAAATATGCAAATTAGGCTGACTCTACATCACATCCATTAAAACACAGTTCTGAGAAATCCAGAGCCTTGTTTACAGAGCGGTCGTTAATGCTGAGCATCTTCTCTTTGCTGCTGTTTGATTTTATGGCTGTATTTTAGGAGCATGAACACAGAACACACTCACAAATATAACAGCTGCAGATACCTCATATTTATTTACTGACTAATAGATTGTGTGATGGAGAAGAGCTGACTTTTGGTTGGAAATGGGAAAAGACGATATAAAGAAGAAGAAAAGAAAGTCAGCAGGAAGCTTAAAGACGAGGAAGGAAAATGAAGATGACAATAAATAGATAAAAAAAAGGAAGAGAAGACTAAGAATGAAAGAAGGGACAGAAGAATATAAGAAGAAAAAAAAGCAGTAAAAGAAACAAAAGAAACAAGAAATAAAGAAAAAGATAAAGACGATGAGGAAGAATGAAAAGGATGACAGAAAATGAAGGAATAAAGAAATAATAAAAAGAGAAAAAGAAAGTATGAGACAAAAAGAGAAAATAAAGCAGAACCACAAAAAGAAAAGTACGAAAGCATGAAAAAAGGGCAAAACACAAAAGAAAATCTAAATATGAAAAAAAGCATGAGAATATGAAAGAAAGAAAGTATGAAAAAAGTATTAAAAAGGGACAGTATGAAAGAATAAAGCGTGGAATAAAGTATGAAAAAATATATATATGAGAAAAATTATAAAAGAAAAAGTATGAAAGAAAGAATGAAAAAATAAAGCATGGAATGAAGTATGAAAGAAAGAAAGTAGGGAATTATGAAAATATGAAATAAATTATGAAAGTACAAAAAAAGAAAAGTATGAAAAAAAGAAAGTAGGAAATTACAAAAGTATGAAATAAAATATGAAAGAAAGTACAAAAAGAAAAGTATGAAAAAAGATAGCATGGAATAAAGTATGAATGAAAGAAAGTAGGAAAGAAAAATATGAATGAAAGTATGAAAAAAAGAACAGATGATTGAAAGAAAGTATGAAAGAAAGAAAGAAAAAGGGAAAGTATGAAAAAATAAAGCATAGAATAAAGTAGGAAAAAAAGAAAAAAAATTTGAAAAGAAAAAGTATGAAAGAAAGAATGAAAAGAATAAAGCATGGAATAAAGTATGAAAGAAAGAAAGTAGGAAATTATGAAAGTATAAAATAAAATATGAAAAAAAGAAAGTATAATAAAAAAAGTATAATAAAAAAAAGTATAATAAAAAATAATGTATAATAAAAAGTATGAAAAAAGAAGCATGGAATAAAGTATGAATGAAAGAAAGTAAAATAACAAATAATAAAAGTATGGAAAAAGAACAGATGACAGAAAGAAAGTATGAAAGAAAATCAAAAAGAATGGAATAAAGTATAAAATAAAGTATGAAAGTATGAAAGGTGCTTTTGGAGTGAGGGAGATTGTGGCTCTTGTATTTAAACGTGGTGAGAAGGAATGAAGCTGTGGGCACAGATGGCTCTCTGTGAGGTGACCTAACACTGCTTCACTATAGAGTCCATTTTCTCTGCAAGTGTTTCAAATTGGCCCCAGAGGATCTTCTCCCGGCCTTGGACAAACCCCAGCCTCCTGAAAGAAGCTGTAACATTAAACAACAAGCCACGAAAGAGAGCGTGATCAAACGTCCTGGAATCCTCAGGGAAATTACAACGAGGCTCCAAAAAAAATCCCAGCCAATTGAGAAGAGTTCCCTCCACACACTTCCCTCGGGTCTTCCTCGGCACAATCCAATTAGAAGGCAGGGCTCCTCCATGGCATGGCAATCCCGTTCCTCATCCAGTCTGTCGTCCTCGGCTCTCGGCCGGTCTGTCGGACTCTCTGAGAGCACAACTTTAGGTTCCGGTCCGGGAGCTGCAGAGCGCGCCAGGCTTTCCGACATGTCATTTTCGATTTGAGAGGAAGAAGCGAAGGCTGGGGGAGCTGGGGGTAAACAAGGCCCGGCCGTCCCGCCTGGAAGACTGGGTGAATGAAGGGTCACTGAGGGCCAGGTATGAGTCTCAGAGAAGGCACAGTGGCCTGTTGGGGTGGGGTTGTTACGGTGTCATGGGTTATGATCGGATCATTACTCCACCACTGAAATCTGATTTTAGACCCCAGGAACACTCTGGAACACTCCTGTGGACTCCTGACGTATTGATCACGATTAAAACTTAATATTTCATCAGAAAACCAGGAGAAAAATGACAATGCCAAGCTGACCACTTCAATATGAGCTCAAAACCAAGGGACAGAAATCCACTCAGAGCTGTCGGCTCAGGACAGTCCAGTTTACTGACTAAACTTTGTCTCTAAATACTATGAAAATCCAAAAGTTTGTGGACACCCCTTATAATAGATGCATTCAGCTATTTCATATTCCACCGGTATTTGTAAATGAGCTCAGCTCTGATTGGCCTCATTCAAAAAATGAGACTCCAGCATGAATCCAATGAGTCCCTTTAGCTCCACTGCCCAAATTACAAACCCTGTTGCCATTCAAAGAGCAAATACACCAATCAGCCATAACATTAACACCACTGAGAGATGAACAGTCAGGAAAAATGGACGAGCGTAAGAATCTGAGACACTATGACATCTCCAAAACATCAGGCAGGTCCTCCCAGGATGTTCCCAGTATGTAGCAGTCCAAGGAAGGACATCCGCTGAACCAGCGACAGAGTCACTATGAAAATCCAAAAGTTTGTGGACACCCAATTTAATGAATGCATTCAGCTATTTCATATTCCATCCACTGCTAACACAGCTTGGCTAGTGCTTATAGAGAAGTACATCCAATAGAATAGGACTCTCTGGAGCAGATAAATAAACATTAACTTATTGGCACCATGCTGCCTAATAATGCCAAGCATGGGCTAAAACCCCTTGGATCCAAATCCTTACAGCAATGCTCCTCCAAAATTTAGTAGAAAGCCTTCTTCCCTGGACAATAGAGACAGTTACTCCAACAAAAGCAGGATCAAATCTTTTTAATACCCTTGATTTCAGAAGAAACTATGAATGAGCAGGTGTCCCAATACTTTTGTCCAAATAGTGTACAAATCTGGGAGCTGAGACAAGTGCAGTTTAAACCTTTTGTTCTGGAAGGAATTGTTTTCTTTTGTTGCAGTAACTGTCTCTACTGTCCAGGGAAAAAGGCTTTCTACTAGATTTTGGAGCAGAGCATTGCTGTGAGGATTTGATTGCATTCAGCAACAAGAGCAATAGTCAGGATGTTGGATGATGATCACCACTCTCCCTCATCATCTGCCCCAACTCATCCTAAAAGTACTGGAAGCAGCTCCACCATCCACCATCATTCCAGAGAACACAGCTTTTCCACTGCTCCACAGCTCAATGCTGGGGGGCTTTATACCCCTCTACTAGCCCACGCCTGGTATTAGGGCATTAGGCAGCATGGAGCCAATAGGGTCATAGCAGTCCTATTCTATTGGCAGTACTTCTCTACAGGGACTAGACCAGCTGAGTGTGAGTGTGTGTGTGTGTGTGTGTGAGCATTTGCACATCTGTATCAGCAATTGGTGCATCTTAAAGCAGCCTAATGCATTCATTAGAAGGGGTGTCCACAAGTATTTGGACATATAGTAGTGTATATTAGACACCCCCTGCAAGACCCAGCGCTGCAGCACGTTTCTCCTCAAGGGAAAAAAATACACAGAAATAAACATGTTCCACACTTCACACTCCAGATGTTGCACTCCATGTAATCATCATGTGACCTACAGAGCTGAACCTGGCTGTCATGGAACACATACATACAGTAGATGTGAGGATTATGAACCCGTGTGTGTTTTGAAGGTCTATTTCCCATTGGCTATCAACACAATTCAGTCACCGCTGACTTCTGCAGGAGGAAATACATCAGAAATGGACATGGGGAAATGGAAAGAGCACGCCTGTGGGCAAACATGCTGTAGATTCGTCCCAGTTCCTGAACTTCCATTATAACCTGGATAATCCAGAAGCCCATATCCTTATTCTTCTTGTACAGCCACCCCTACCCCCCGAGGTCCAACTATGACATTTGTGTGGTTTTATACCATAAATCATTTCACACAACCATTTTCCAACCTCTCCTTAGGCCTCCTAAACAAACATGTTTTTTTTTACTTACTGTGCCTTTAAGAACAGTAAGTATATGTAAATGAGCTCAGCTCTGATTGGCCTCATTCAAAAAATGAGACTCCAGCATGAATCCAATGAGTCCCTTTAGCTCCACTGCCCAAATTACATGCCTTGTTACCATTCAAAGAGCAAATACACCAATCAGCCATAACATTAACACCACTGAGAGATGAACAGTCAGGAAAAATGGACGAGTGTAAGAATCTGAGACACTATGACATCTCCAAAACATCAGGCAGGTCCTCCCAGGATGTTCCCAGTATGCAGACGTCCAACTAGCGACAGAGTCATGGGCACCAAAGGCTCAGTGATGGAGGCTAACGGAGGTCCCACACACCTCACAACTTACAGGACTTCTGCTGCTAACATCTGAAGGTGTCCAGATACCACAGGACATTTATAGAGGTCTTGTGGAGTCCATGCCTTGATGGGTCAGGGCTGTACTGGAGGCATGAGGGAACTGACAGCTGCATTTTGTGACGAAAACTGGGCGAAAACTGGACTGATGTTTAAAAAGGTCTTAGAAAGCAGGAAGGACCCACTGTTAAATGAAAGGTGGGAAGTCTGGCCTTCTACCCTAAAGTCCTTAAAGTCCCTAAGGTCACCTGAACTCCAGCCCAAGGTTCTCAGAATTCCCCAATGTCACACGCTGGTACACATGGTAGCTGGGGAATGACCTGCAACATAGACAAGTCCCTTTAGTATATACTGTATAAATATATATATATATATATATATATATATATATACATACCATCATACATCACCGATACATCAGCGAATCACTGTAATTCTAAACCCAGTTCAACCGTCAGTCATCGCCGTGTGTTCTTCACCAAATCTAAGATCATTCCCAGTAAGTCTCTTCATGTTTGGGCGTCTAGATCTACAGAAAACGACTTTTCCATTTCACATTAAGACCGTCTGCCATGCATGTCAGCAGTGTGTGTCACAAGACTGGTGCGAAAGTGGCAAGACTGCATGAAATCTCTGTGCAGGAACACACCAGGAGTTGAGGTCACACAAGTAGGGCAGCCATGTGCAGGCCTCGGAGGTAAGCATAACTCAAGATGGCAGATATTCTACCACTAAAAACACTGATTTATCTTTTTTTAATATGATGTGAATATTTCATGCTGCAAAGCGGGAGTAATTCTGCCTCGCACGTGGCAGCGAAAGGGGAAAAAACATACACACACACACACACACTTTTCCACCAGACGAAATGAAATGAGCACAATCAAACATTTACCTTTTTTTGCAGGCTGGAAGGCAGACGATTTCTCAGAAGACGTAACCTTGGAATAATTAAAAGAGCCGTGATTCTGATAAGCGCTGGGGTATTTGTTTGCCTCAAAGGTGATAAGCTCTCTGCCTCCTGTCTTGTGTAACGTCATTAGAGCTGACTTTGTTTTTCTAAAAATAGCCTCGAGACCTGAGATGACTCTGTGAAGGAAAAATAAGCATGAAATATGCATGACAATTCCAACTTCTGGCTTTGGAGACAGACTTTTTTGATGTCCTGCTCTCGTTTAAGACGCTGTTGTAGCAATAATATTTAATTAACGAAGAACTGCAGCAATTCTGAGCCTAATTTCTATCTGCTACATATTTAGTGTAGAGCTAATGACCAAGGTAAATGAATTACTACAGAAAATTTACTATTTTTAAACAAAACAATGGAAAACTAACAGCTAATCGTACAGCAGTCCTCTAATCGTACAGCAGTCCTCTAATCGTACAGCAGTCCGCTAATCGTACAGCAGTCCTCTAATCGTACAGCAGTCAGCTAATCGTACAGCAGTCCTCTAATCGTACAGCAGTCCTCTAATCGTACAGCAGTCCGCTAATCGTACAGCAGTCCTCTAATCGTACAGCAGTCAGCTAATCGTACAGCAGTCCTCTAATCGTACAGCAGTCCTCTAATCGTACAGCAGTCCGCTAATCGTACAGCAGTCCTCTAATCGTACAGCAGTCAGCTAATCGTACAGCAGTCCTCTAATCGTACAGCAGTCCTCTAATCGTACAGCAGTCCTCTAACCGTACAGCAGTCCTCTAACCGTACAACAGTCCTCTAATCGTACAGCAGTCCTCTAATCGTACAGCAGTCAGCTAATCGTACAGCAGTCCTCTAATCGTACAGCAGTCCTCTAATCGTACAGCAGTCCTCTAATCGTACAGCAGTCAGCTAATCGTACAGCAGTCCTCTAATCGTACAGCAGTCCTCTAATCGTACAGCAGTCCTCTAACCGTACAACAGTCAGCTAATCGTAGAGTAGTCAGCTAATCGTCCAGCAGTCCTCTAATCGTCCAGCAGTCCTCTAATCGTACAGCAGTCAGCTAATCGTAGAGTAGTCAGCTAACGGTACAGTAGTCCGCTAACCGTACTGTGGTGGCAAATGGGTGGTGGATTAAGGCCCTGGTGCTTCAGTGTATTGCGTGGTGGTATGGGGTGGGGCAGGCTTGGGCTTGGGCCGGCCCTGATTAAAACATATATATTTTTAATAATAAAAATAATAACAGAAAGACTATTTGCTGCCGTACTTTTAACGACGTAGGTGGTTTAAGTTCCTCCAGCTCAAAGCCAGAGCTCGCGGTGGTAACTCCAGCTACCCTGGACTCACCCTGATGTTGAAAGCCAGCGTACCGTGGACTCAGATCTCCTGTACAGCAGATCCAAACAGACAAGGCTATCAAGGCATGCCAAATTAGTGTGAAGTGTAAGCAGACAGCTTCATTTAGGCTGGGAGGGAGTGGGAATCTCACCATTTGACTATTCAGCGAGCCTCCTCTCCCCGCTGAAGAGCAGCTGCTGCTTCAACGTCTTTGTTCTTAATAAGCTGTCAGCACACGTCCACCAGCCAGAAAAACAGAGACGGTTAGCTAGCTGCTCGAAAACAAGGCAAATCCTAGTCCTCATTAAAGAGGATGAACAGAGAGATATAAGGGGTGGAGGAGATGGGGTGGAGGAGATTGGGGGGGGGGGGGTAATGTCACTTTCATTAGCTCTCAGGGGTTTGGATAAAGTATACGTTCGTATAGGTTCATATAAGTTCATCATCTGAGGCTCGCTGCTCATTATGCTAATTAGAAAACGGAAAGGAAGCTGCTGACCGTTGTTTAGAGACGGTCTCTCAGTCTCAACGAAGAAAGCAGAATGGTGTCCAAGGAATGAAGTCCAGCCCAGGAACAGCCAACATGTTCCTGGAATTATATACACTTTTTGGACAAAAGTATTGGGACACCTGTTCATTCATTGCTTTCAAAGGCATTAAAAGAGTTGATCCTGCTTTTGTTGGAGTCTCTACCGTTCAAGCCAAGATTGCTTTCTTCTAGATTTTGGAGGAGCATTGCTGTGAGGATTTGTTTGCATTCAGTGACAAGAGCAGTGTTAGTGAAGTCAGGATGTTGGATGATGATCACCACCCCACCTCATCCCATCCAAACATACTGGATGGAGCTCCACCATCCATTATTCCAGAGAACACAGTTCTTCCACAGCTCCTCAGCTCCTCAATGCTGGGGGACTTTATACCCCTCTACTAGCCCACGCCTGACATTGGGCAGCAGCATGGAGCCAATAGGGTCATGATGTTGATCTGCTCCAGAGAGTCCTATTCTATTGGCAGCAGAGATGTATAGTAAGGAAGTAGAAGTACTTCACTACTGTACTTAAGTACTAAAATACTGTATCTGAGTATTATTGTTTCTCCTAGTGCATGTGCTGCATTGTTACTCGCTACAATTACAAAAGTGGTCTGAATATTTCCAAACCCACCAGACCCTCCAAAATCACCTCCAGAGCACTAGATGGCGTCGCCTCAGCATTGAGCAGAACAGGCAGTCTGCTGCAGTGAGGACACCAACGCTAGAGCTCTGTTAGTTTATCTCCAGATGGAAGAAGAAGAAGTAGTTCTTCCATCTTCACCTCCTGCAAACACTCGTATGTGCCGAAAGGCCTGAGCTCTTTCAGCTGTAGTAGAGTTTACAGAGAGTGAAGCTCAGGGGTTTGAGCTGCTCCTTACTGGTTTTACAGATGAAGCTCTTGTATGTGGCGGGTCGAGTCAGAACTGTTCAGCTCTCTCTCTCTCTCTTTTGGGCGAGAGAGTTTGTTTAGAGAGTGAACTGAAGACTCGTGATCATGAACTCGGTCTTCTACAGTCCCGTCCTCCTACTACAGCCAGAGGAACTGAGACAGGCCTTCAGTCTGAGCATCTGAACTAATAGAAACACTGATACCCAAACTTTTGACTGCTTTCTGTAAGAACTGCAGAACTCAGTACTGTACTTTTACTGTCAGTACTTAAGCAGTACTTTTTAGAATACTAAACTACTTGCAGTACTTAAGTACAGAAAATGTTGAGTACTTCAGTATTTCTACTTAAGTACAGAGCTTAAAGAACTTCTACTTCTACTGAAGTCACTTGAGTAGAGCACCTGTACGCTTACCTGCAGGTACACCAATAAGTTCTTGAAGGTGATGGAGGTGCTAAAGCAAGAAAAGTGGGCAAGCGTAAAAACCCGACGAGAACCAAACTGTGATGTTCTAGACGTCTGGGTCAGAACATCTCACAACAAAACATCAGGATGCAGGTCTTATGGGGTGTTCCTGGTATGCAGTGTTCAGTACCTACCCAAAATACGCCAAGGCAGGACAACCAGTGAACCCATGTCAGGGTCATGGGGTCAAGGCTAACCTTACAACTCACAGGACACCTTCAGAGGTCTTGTGGAGTTCATGCCTCAGTGGGTCAGAGCTGTTCCGGTGGCACAAGGGGGACCTACAGAATATGAGGCACGTGGTTCTAATGTTATGGCTGATTGGTTGAATTTACTTAATGAACAGTCTTCGTAGAGCTTGTGTGTATGTGAAATATGACCACACTGCCCACCTGTGGCTCACAGCAGTACTGCATCCGTTCTTCTTATCCTTAAACCATCTGAGAGCTTCTGAAAAAGCCACACATCAGATCATCTTCCAAGGGCAATGAACTCAGTTAATAACGTGGTGCGAAATCCCATTTAGCGTACGCATCAAACAGCCATTGCAGACTTATGGGTTGTGGGGAGAGCTTTGATGATCTTGTGGCAAAAATGAGCAAAGCAATAAACCTGTTACAGGTATCGGGAGTGATGATGCAGCCATGTTGCTGCACTTGAACATGCAGGCTGTACTCCAGCAGTGGTGGACAGGTAACATGCCCTCATGCTGGCGGCCTCAAATACACACTTTTACACACTGCAGAATCCAGTGACCTGAAAAAGAGACAGTTTTCAGTGTCAATCTACAAACACTTTCCAGCTAATTTCACATTTCTGAAAAGGACACCACAGTGGTAGGGCTGGGCAGTTCATCGGAAATTAATTAAAGAACCTCTAATCAATGCAACTTTGCCCATGACCATTATTTACTCCGCCATCTCTAGTCTGAAACATGAAAAATTCAAGGAGCTCATATGATTGCAATCAAGGTAAAATATTCAATTCATCCAGATATTAATTTTAGGTCACATTGTCCAGATAAAATATAATACAAATTCATATTTAGAGGAATTATGTGTGTATATATATATATATACATATATATATATATATATATATATATATATATATATATATATATATATATATATATATATATATATATATATATATATTCTGGCACACAAAAACCTTGTATCTATTTCTAATCTTTTATTTTCCATATACATATTTCTTATATCTGCATTGGCATCACATGCCTAAAATAATTAAGTGTCTTAGTATTCAGTTCTTGCAGAGTACAATTAATAAACTATGTCCAAATGTTTGTGGACACCCCTTCTAACGAATGCATTCAGCTACTTGAAGTTGCACCCACTGCTGACAAATGTGCAAATGCACATACACTTACATCTTGCCTGGTCACTGATAGAATAGGACTCTCTGGAGCAGATAAACATGAACCTAGTAGAGGGGTATAAAGCCCTCCAGCATGGAGCTGTGGAGCAGTGGGAAAACGGTGATCTCAGGAATGATGGATGGTGGAGCTCCATCCAGTACTTTTGTTTAGGAGGAGTTGGGAAGTTGAGCTGGGGATCATCCAACATCCTGACCTCACAAATGCTGCTCTCGTCGCCGAATGCAATCAAATCCTCACAGCAATGCTCCGCCACAATCCAGTAGAAAGCCTTCGTCCCTGGACAGTAGAGACAGTTACTCCAACAAAAGCAGGATCAACTCTTTCAAATAGCCTTGATTTCAGAAGAAACAATGAATAAGCAGGTGTCCAAATACTTTTGTCATATAGTGTACTACATCGCGTTATCTACAGATGTGGTTCCTACGTGACTGGACAAAACAAAATTGGAGACAAAATGACCAAAACAGGACACAAAGGAGTAGTGTGTAAAAGAGTTTATGATTGAGTGACGTTACAGATCACGACACACGAGACGCGAGATCACAGTAAAACAAAATAAATACATCTGCTTTGAATGCGGCGTACACTGCGAATATTAAAAGAAGCCACTGTGAAATTGTGAGGCTAAAAATAATAAGTATGTTTAGACAAAAGGGAAAAGATAAAAAATAAACAAACACTACCATCATTTATCACTTCCATCCACATCACCACCATCAATGAGTCCATAAAGCGACCCATAACACTTTCCTACAGCACAAAGCAATGCTTAGCTAAAGGGTATGACACGCAACACCAGCGTTCTCCACACTGGGGAAGTGGAACGAGACGCACCTGAGGAAACAGTGGTCAGATTAGAGGCTTAATCCGGTACTCCAACGATTCAGGTGCTCCACTGATCTGCAGCATTCAAGGCATCGTGTAGTGTGACTTACAGGCAAAACAAATACTGACCGACGGTGACCGCATCAGTCTACTACAGCGCTGATCACCAAGTCTACAGTGGAAATACTTGACTGGATTTGACTTCAGGTCGTTTTCTGGATGGAGCAACAACACCGTAAGCTCTGGAAGGAGGACCTGGGAAAAACATCTGGAGTGGTGCCAGAGCTTAAAGAAGAGATCTGTAGTATTCTAACCCATCACTGCGGCCTCAGAACTGAATCAGTGATCTCCATATTGTGGCAGATGGACCATTTAAGCTTATCGTCACAGTCAAGCAAAAACCCTTCGATCTCCCTTTTTGCTGTTTTTGACTTTTTAACTTAGGTTGAAGCTAAATTATATTGTATTTAGAATTTCATGATGAATGGACCAATAGAAATGCCCCAAAATGACTTGGAATAAAATATTTCACACTGACTTTCATTGAAAGTTTAGAAGGTTTTTGAGAGACTATACTGTTCTACCTCCAAGGTTTCTACTGTGACTGGCTGAATACTACTGGTTGTATACTAATTACATATAGAGGCCAAATTCCATGAAGACATTACCACCGAAGATGCGATCTCTCTAAAACTGTCCCAAGAACAAACAGTACAGCCTAACTGCCCAGGCTTAAATCACAGTGTAAAAATGTGGTCACTGACATGATAAAGCACTGGACTGGGACAAAGTCTTCTGAATATAAAACCCAAGTAACAAAAACCTCAGAAGAACCGAAGCCGACGCACAGATTCACCACACAAAGGACGCGGTATTCCAATTACGGGGCTCTATTCAGCTGTACTCTAGACGCACACAAAGGTGGTTAGCGCTGGAAGTAGGAAAGCTGGGGGACAATGTGTAAAATCCAACAAATTAGAAAAGTGCCTCAGATGAGCCAAAAAAAGAGTCAGTGGTCCTAAACCCATCTGCAGTGTTGAGTTCAATAACTGTTAATAATAGTAAAAAAAACAAAACAACAACAAAAATCCTTCATATTTTGGTCTCTTCATCCGATTCGAAGTCCTCGCGTATTAGTCTTTAGTCTGTCTGAGGACACCGATACTGAGAGTGAGGCAGTCCACCTCTGAGGGATATGGAGAATGTCCTACAGCATCAGGTGTCGTCCTGCTGTGGCAGGCTTTAAGCCAAGCTCCTCTGCCGTGGCTTTATTCTTGGGTACAGCTGTTGAGAAACAGACGAAAATCCATTAGTGGCCATAATTGACAATAATAGCAGGGCCGAACATCCTCTCTGGGTCTGGTCAGTGCAAAACGGGTCAGAGCCGGCAGCTAAGAGTTATTACTGGCTTGTTCATGAGCATTGTGCTTACTTAATAAAAGTTTAAGAAGTATGCTGGCCAATACACCTAACCTTACCTTAGGTTAGGTTAAATATACGCATTTATTTATTGCTTTGTGCAACCGGTCTCATCTGTTATCTACAGCTGTTTTTTATGAATGACCCAATGCTGGCCTATTCTGCATTGGAGACTTAACCCAACAGTGTTTCGTTGTACTGTACTTTACTGTATTAGTATAATGACTAGTATATTATACTATATATTATTATTAGTAGAATTTAACTGTTATTATTGTATTATTAATAATTATTACTACTATTAGTGTTATTAATTTTATCTTACTAAACTGGTCTAGTTTCACCACTGTAGTTATAATGGCAAGATTTAAGGATCAACTGGGGAATAAAAAAAAAAGTTGATGTTGCAATATTTGGCATGATACTCTAGCACCAATACCATGCCTGGGTATCAATGGATTTTTATGTATATGTAATAAACTCACTGATGTTTTGAACACTGGTCAGAAATGCTTAGCGTGTGTCCTGCATATAAAACGGTGAGGTTCAATCCCAATGTTCAGAAACATCACTTTAAAATTGAGAGGCAATAAGCACTATATCATTAACCTCCAACCTCCACCTCCCCCTATTGACCCAACTCAGCCAGTTTTCATTATTATGCATGTAGCTACTGATTAGTAATCATTAGGGTGTTCTGGAAGTCACAGAGCTGTTAGGGGTTTAGAGTCAATAAGCAGGACTATTTTAAATATTATTTTATGTTGATTTTGTTAATTCACAATTCTGTTTTGCTTTAACAATAAGACTGAAATGAGGGATAAAACACAGCTTTCTTTTTAGAGGCAAAGTAATGTCACCAATAGGACAGTTTGCAAGAAAAGTGTTTGTGCTCCTTGACTACCCAGGATAAATCAATTGGGAAAAAAAGAGGCAGCCAACAGCGTAAACAAAGCTCATTATTGAGGAAGTGGCAAATGACCTCATTAAATCACTGTATTTACTCACAAATAGAGGAGCCTGACTGCCAAGACATGGGCATTATTCATTATTCAGCTTCCTGAGTTCACAGTGCCATCTTGTGGCAAAGAAAACAATGAATTTGGCATCCTGTTAATCTACCAATCTATCAATATTCTGTTAATGAAGATTAATAATTAAATAATACATTACAGATAATAACAGATAACACCAGAGTCGACCCTCATACTCACCCCGAGCAGGTTTCTGGGGATATAGCCCTCTTTGTCGCCCATCCGTGCCCACCACCACTCCACCTCATCTTCGTCTTCTCTCCGCACCACGGTCATACAGTCTCCCTCTCTGAACTGTAGCTCATCCTCCTCCTCGTTCTCGTAGTCCCACAGAGCGTACACCACGCCTCTGTTCATGATGCCCATCTTCTCCTGGACTCCTGGAGAAGCAGAAGCAAGAGTCAAAGTAAGACAGCTGCTACACTGGTGGTCACCAATCCACCCCTACGTCGCTTCACTTCACTGCTACACCTGATCCAACAAGTCGGTCTTCAGAAATCCTCCATTAATGGATCAGGTGTGGGTCTGGGACTGAAGGACTCTGCAGGTAGATCTACAGTAGGAGTGGTAGGAGGAGGCCACTGCACTAATATAGCAGATCCACCCTCAATATCAGCTGGACTTCAAGTGGATTTCACGTTAAGGGGGAATTATGAGGCAGGGCTTATTAAAGTGCGAAGAGAGTAGAAAGCAGCCAATCAGAAGCAGGGAATCAGAGCGATATGGAAGAGGGTTTTTTTTTTATCATCAATTGATGTAAAGTTATAGGTGCAGCCTTCAACCACTAGGTGGCTCAGTTGCTAGATTTGAGTTCACTCGCACCACAACTAATGAGGCATTATTACGCAAAGGCTACAAAAATACATTTATTACAGTGGGAAAACAAGAATAAGGACAAACTAAGGCAGAAAAGATTTCAAATCTGACCCCAACTTCTCCAAAAAGGCCAGATAAAAGCAAGAGATGAGTTTAAGGTGTTAAATATTGCTCATGACCGTTAGTATACACACCATAGAGGAACTGCGAGCACTGGGTGTAACCCTCCTCCATCTCCTCACACTTATCAGCAGCCGTCTGCATGTCGCTGTAAGTGGTGGCAAACACAGCCGCTCCCGACTCCACCAGGAACTTGCACACCTGCACATTATTACAGGAGGCTGCGCAGTGTAGAGGAGTCCTAAAACGGGGGGAAAGAGGTCATTTTAATGCTGGATAATTGCAATGACAATAGGACGTGTCAAATTAAATCTAATTATGATACAAAAATATTTACTTTAAGGGCTTTTTTCATTTCTCTAATTCACCAAACGTTGCTTTAACGAAATAAACTATGTGGAAAGCACAATTAATCCTGTATAACTATGAAATTACATTTTTAAGTGAATATTTTTTTTACATATGTGTATATTTTTATTCCTCATTTCTATATATCTCTATATATTTTGAATCTTTTTATATTTCTTGCTGTTTTTGAATCAAGATTTGCCTTTTATCTTAATCGGACAGTCATCAAAGCGTTTCACTGCTAGTTGCTAGCTGTCTCTCACAAATTAACATTCATTTGAGTTGATTGGAGAACTGCACTTACCAGCCATCACTGTCTGCAGCGTTAACGTTGACTCCGAACTGTACCAGGAATTTCACAATCTCTGTGTGACCGGCACAGACGGCATTGTGCAGAGCTGTGATTCCCTCATCATTAGGTTGACTTGGGTCCTCAACCTGTCATAAAAATAATGTTCATTTAAAAGAACCTGAATTATTAACTTTAAGAGGTTTAATTCAGCTCAGTTTTATAACTATACTTTTCAGCACAAATCAGATTTAGAGCAACAAAAATGAAAAAAATATGGACAAACTAAAATATTGGATATTTAACATTAACACTGTTGAAAGAATATTATAAGATTATTCCATTATTTCTAACTTATTTTTACTTGTTTTACGTGATTTTATCTACTGAAAGGTGTCTTATTTCAAGTGGTATTTCTCAACAAAAGTTGACTTGCTCATTATTAATTTTATTTTTTATTTTTATTATTAAGCAAAATGATCTGCCAATAGAATAAGACACTTTTAGCAAATAAACAAGCAAAATGAGTGAATTAATCTTTTATTATTACCACAATAATCTCAATCTCAGACATTTTGACTACACTTAAAGGATTTCACTTGTCAATATATCATTTCTGCAGTGAAAATGAAAGGTTTAACAGGGTTTTAACTGACCTCATAGATGATCCTCTGCACCAGGTCAAACTCTCCCTCCAAAGAGGAGTCCAGAAGAAGAGCCAGGGGGTTGAATTTCACCCTCATGCTGTGGTCGATGCGCTCAGATCCAACCTTCCGCAAGTTTGTCCTCTTCCCCTGAGAAACATAAAAGCTTCATTTCATCCACCTCCTCACAGAGAAGACGTAGAACTACCAGACTCATCAGGAACATCTGTATAGTTTGGGGTCATCAACGAGATGCGGCTGTTGTCTCCTCTACCATGACTGCACAAACACCTGTGGCTCCTGCATCTCGAAGGAGAGGTCTGTGTGGACTGAACTGCTGTAAAAACACACTGGCTTCCCTTAACAGGATTACGTAAGCCGATTAGCTATTTTCCTGCTTGAATAAAGAGCCCTTTCAGGGTTTAATGGGACACAGCTCATTAGGGGTAAATACAAGGGCACGAAGAAATGGGTCATTTTATGTATTTCAGCAGTAGGTCTTATCTAGAGGTTGGTTTAGGGGAATTAATGAAGCTTTTATGGAAGAATGGAGATCTCAGCAAATGGAAAAATACCAAAGCTCTGTTCGAATCGATAAGGGGAAGCTTAGCGCAAAGTTCTGCTCAAGTGTATCCGATTTCAGGGCAATAGGCAGAACCTTTGCAACAGAACGGACCCTATACAGGGATTAATTATGTAACTAGTGAAAGGGGTCGCCTAGATCATGATTTCCCAACGGTGTCTGGACGCCCACATGATGTGTTTGCAACTTTTGGGCAGACACGGCCGGGAAAACATGAAACACCTCAGCGGTCTTGGGATGCGCTCGGTCTCCTGCTCTTCTATAGCAGGGCTGCCATTTGCACCGTGGTCTGCCTCTATCTCTGAGCCAACAGCCCGATTCAGGTAGGAGTTCTCTACATGCTGGGATTGTGAGTGACCTGCTGCAATCACTGGTTTGCCTCACCAACACCTCCAACAGTGCACCAGTAAAGTGCACATCCATGGACCTTTAACTTGAGCTACATTAACGTCCTGCCAGATGTGCTCCATGGATACGACTACTACCCTACCCACCAATAACAGGGTGATGCCTTAGACAGGTGTCGTACTCAGAAGATCACCTAGATCATTAACAGAGAATCAGAACTGCTGCCTTACAATGAAATGAGTCTCATGATTGGTTCGAACGCACATATGAAGCACACTGTGTGGAAAGAGAGACACTCATGGATACTTACAGGTGGGAGAGGAACCTGGCCTGTGACCTCAGGTGGCTTCATGTTGAAGGTATCTTCTCCCAGGGCCTCCTGCTCAGCGCCGCTGGGGTACGGGGGAGGAGGGTATGGAGGGAACTCCTCCATGTAGCTCTCTGAGGGCGGCAGAAGCCCAGGCTCCTGTTCCTCTGCCTCAGGGGGAGGAGGCGGGGGTAAGAGGGAGTCATCAGGACGGGGGGCTGGATGAGGAGGTGGTGGAGGAGGGATAAAGTCTTCACCATCGATCTTCAGCACCGTTATGGGTGCTGGTGGGTCGACACGTGGCTGTTCGGGTACCTCAGGTGGGGTATGTTCAGGGGCGGGGGAATCAGACGCTGGTGCGTTCTCCTCCTCTGCAGGACTGGGGGAGTTCACAGTGGTCTCCATAGCAGCCAGTGTGGTCTTCTGGTAGAGGAGCTTCTGGATGTTGGGGCCAGCAGGCCCTTCAGGTTCGGTGATGGAGCTGCGCTTCTTGAGGGGTCTGGGAGCGTTGTAGAGCTTCTTCCGCAGAGCCTCCAGGTCTACATCACTCTGGTTGCGGTAGGGGTTGGAGATGAAAGGCAGCAGCTTGGTGGGGCTCAGCGGTCTCGGGATGCGTTCGGTCTCATGGTTTTCCGGAGCAGGGCTGCCATTTGCACCATGGTCGCCCTCAGTCTCTGAGCCAAAGGGACGCTCCAGGTAGGGGTTCTCGACATGCTGGGACTGTTGACCTGCTGCAATCACTGGCTTGCCGTATACTGCAAAAAGAGGTCATGAGTATGAACAGTGTTGACCATTAACACTCCAAAGCCCAGGTCTTCAAACCTGGACCCTGAATCCAGTTTCCAGTCCTGAAGATATCTCTAAATGAACCACAGGTAATCTGAAGTAACAGCAGGTTGTCAAAGCACTCAGATAACCAGAATGCCTACAGTTACATTAGACAGAGTTAACCATTTCAAATGATGTCCAATAATTTTCCTTTCCTTTTAATTTCTACACAATATATATATATATATATATATATATATATATATATATATATATATATATATATATATATATATAAAAAATTCCCCAGACAGGTATTAAGCCTAGTCTTGGACTACAAAGTGTTCTGAATGGAGGTTCTCTGGAGGTAAACTGTGTCTAGGGCTAGGCTTAATCCCAGTCTTGGAAATCTGCCTGTAGGCACTTAACACATTACTTAACCAAAAGCAGCATCGCTAGGCCAGCTGTGCCCTGATGTGCCTGATACCCCCCAAATAAATATACATTACCATTTTAATTTCCATTACTGAGCAGTACCATTCTATTGTATCTATATTATATTATATTCTATTATATCTATATTCAAGGTATATGGAGAGAGCAGGGTGCTAGGATCCAACGCTTGGATCTACTCAAATGCCACTGGAGTGAATCAGCTTATTAACCAAAATAAACTTAGTGGTTGGGCATGAGGAAAGTCTGCCCCAAACCCCACGATTACAGCTTTGTGTCCTGTGCATTAATCTCTAGCGACACCCCTGACATTCTACAAGATTAAGGAGGTTGTGATTGTGGTTGCTCTTCATGGTCACATGTATTAAAATGACCTCCTGTCAGTGCACTCGTAAAAATGCAGAACAGACATTTTATTTTTGGTGCTACCAAAACTTTAAACCCCCAACACACAATCTCTTACTCACCACTAACAAAGTTGTTGCGGGTCTGGGAGCGGTTCAGCGCTCCCTGCACCCCCTGCTGGAAACCTTTGCCTGGCGTGGGCTGCTTCGTGTACATAGAGTAGATAGAGCTGGCCGCCAGCGTCTGGGGCTTATGGAAGGGCTGCCCGCCAGGGTCCTTTGCCCCTGGGGGCTCTGGGGTGAACGGTCGCACCGTAGCAGCTGGTGGGGGCTCCTGCTTGGAGGGCAGGGGTAAGGTATTACTCTGGACCGTTGGCAGAGGCACGCGGGCGTGAGGGCCTGTAGGCTGCTGCTGCTGCTGTTGGCTGGCCGGCTTGCTCTTGCCAGGGAAAGTTCCTGTATTGAGGCCTGGCTTGCTGTACCCGATCTGACCACCAGAGGGCAGGTTGACCTGCCTGGGTTTGCTTGGCACTGGAGGGGGGACCTTGACAGTGTTTTTGACAGCACTCTGCAGCAGAAGGAAGGGAGGGGGGAGAGAAGGCATAGGCAAACAGTGAGTGTGAGGCACTTGTTCCCTAGAGGCTCTTTTATGGCTTCAAGTGTGTGGAGTTTCTATAGCAGCGGTTTTAACTGGGTGCAGGCAGGGAGTAGGTTCATTAACACTCCTCGACAAACTTTTATTTGTAGGCTTTTGGCATTTCCCTGCTTACAAAAAGCATGTACTTGTACCAAATCCTAAAATTCTCTTAACCAAGGCTGCCGAATAACATCTAGTAGGACCAACTGCACATACACAGTGTTCACTGGACTTTCAATAATTTACAAATATTAAATTGTTATTTTTAAAGATCTTCTTTTATTCTTGTTCATTTTATTTTCCGTTCAAACTAGAAAAGCCTAATTTTCTTAAGTAACTCAGACTACATACAATATATATTGATTTTATAGAGATTATCATCCTTAAATTATATTTATTACATATACATATGAGTCTCTATTATGTTTAATCATATGTTTATTTATCTGCACTATTTACACATCACTCTACATCCTGTACATCTGCAGTCCTGGACACTACTGACACTTTACATAAATATCAATATATGCAAATATTATGTACTCAGTACTGTCACAGTCCTACTGCACATCATCATTCATTCTTTATTCTTCATTACTGAACTGCCTTTCATCTACAGTGATAATTTGTATAGTCGTAAACAGTCGTAGGTTGTCTATAGGTTACAATATAGGAGATAAGATATGCATCTATAGTTGATGGTATCTTCTATAGGCAATTATCCTTATTTTTAAATTCCACCTGGTTAGAAACCAAATTATAGTGGAAATGCTCTGTTCTACCAGCGAGAGAACCACGCTCCTTTCTTTAATTCTAAATCGGCTCTGAATGGTCTATTCAGAACCGAGGAGGAGGATATTGCTAATGCCATTGCTAATGGACACACACCAAGTCCACCTGTTAAGAGGAGGTGGGAGGTGAATGGTCAGGTAGGTCCGCCAGACTGGACTCTAAGATATTAAAAAACTAGAGTTTAAAAAGTTGTTCCAATTTAATTAGATTAGAATTTAGTCTGATTTTAGAAACCGGTGCTGAAATAGTGATTTTACTGCTCTTAACAGTTGTGGATTAGCTTTTATTAATACCAACACAAATATAGGATCGGCATCGGCCGATAGTCTGCATTTAGAGACTCTGATCAGATCGGGGGTACATCCCAAAGATTAGGACATCCCTAATTTGGGGCAGAGGAGCACCAGAAGCATGCAGTGTGTTCAGTGTGGCAAAGCAAATAAAAGTATTAAAGGATTTAAGGGGCTTAAACTCACTTGAGAGATAAATTATAAAGGTTAGAAGGGTAAATGGCTTTTGGGTTGTGACTTATTGATGAAGTCAAATGTGAACACTGTGGCAAGACAAGTCAGGAATCACTGCTCTACAGAAAATCTCTCACTAGTGAGAAACTCCAGATGCCAATTGACCACTTAAAAACTGCATTCGTTTTAAAAATCCGTTTTAAATCTGCCCGATCTGCTACCTGGGCGTCCCTCACAAGGTCCTCGCTGCTCTGATTCTTGCGTAAGGATGCTGCAGGCGGCTCGGTGGGTTCGAACATGGAGACGGGACGCGCCCTCCGGTCCTGCTGGCCGCGTTTCAGCACTTCTGTGTCATCTGGAGCCGCGGGGCAGCAGGGAAATGACAGGAGGACACACATTAGCATTCATGGCACAAGTAGGTGCAGCACAGCTGCATAGTGGGGGCAAGGTCACAGCAGAGTTTTATTGGGTGTAATCAAATTGAGGCCTAGGTGCAGAGTGTGTGTTTGTGGGTGTGTGTGTGTGTAGGGTCACCTTGCTCTGCCTGGGCCTGGCTTGGCATACGCGGGAGGGTGGAGGAGCCATGGATGGTGCTGGATTCCGTGGCGGCTGAGCTCCAGTCGGACACCTTTGCTGATTGCAGCCCTGGAAGAAGGACAAGCGCAAAAGGAGTCGGTGAGGTTATTCGGGAGATGCACAGGATTAACTGGGATAATGTCCCAGGAAGGGAAAGCGTTATTCAGAGTAGGCCTAGAGGGGGTTTTAGTTGAGCAGTCACTGCACTCCAGAAGACACGGGAGGAGATAATGGAATCAGACTGGTCAGAAAGCATACAGAAAATGTTGCTTTGCATAGGAGAAGCGTTCGGTTTCCAGCTGACCCATTTCTGGATGTCAAGGCGAGGAAAAAGACAACAGAAAACATCTCACAGCTGAGAGGACTTGCTCTACTCACACAGCAATTAATGAAAACAGAAGAAAAACAGCTCCAGATCTGAGAATAATAACAAAAACGAGGCAAAAGCACTCACACTTTCGACATGCCACTCAATCAACAACGCCAGTTCGAAGCTGAATCTCACAAAAACACACAAAAACAGCCTCCACAGCCCGTTTAAGAAGAGATCCGTGTACCTTTTCTCTTGGCCCGCAGCTCTTTCAGAGGCTTAAGCAAGAACATTGCTTCTAAAAAACAAAAGCAAAAACGCACAGCAGAGACAAAGCTGAACACAGAAAATCACAGAACAGCTCATCCACAAAGCCGAAAGAAGAAAACATGAGTATGCAGGGAGCCAACGAGCCTCAACAGGGCCGGTATCGTCCCTCCACACGGGCCAGACAAGAGGCGGCAGCTCTCCGGACAAGATTTTGGCGTGATCTGCTGTATCTCGCCTCTCCAACATCCTCTCCTTCTTTCTCACTGCATATTGGGTCATCATGCGGAACAGATCGCATGCAACATCGCAGCAGACTTGAGAAAACCTGTTACATTTAACTCCTGCCTATCCCTCAGAGCAGAGCCAAGAGGGGGGGGGGGGGGGGAAGCGTGATCGATGAAGAGCTTGAGATTCACCGCTTCTTTATTAATTGCTGTTTTGGTGGACACTTCATCCATTTTTAATGACGACAAATGGGTTCCGTTGGGAGGGAAACCGGGTGAGTAATGCTGACTCATCACATTTTGAGTGAGGAAGAGGAGGAAGAGGAGTGAAGAAAGGGGGGGGGGGCACGGTGGGACCTTTCGATGTACTAAAAGTAAGCCGACTGTTGATTAGTCAGTGGCTGCCCTTTAAAACGAGCAATCCAGCCACAAGCCAGTGCTGAACGCCTTAGTCAGGTCTTTGCTTTGACACTGAGCTGCTAATGAATCCCGCTGCTCCAAATTCACAACAGACCTGAGGAGACACTGCCAGCTACTTTAACCTTCAGTGAAAGGCTGTGACGAGGGACGTCCCGATCAGCTTGTTTTGCCCCCCCGATTTGAGCCTCTTCATGCTGAGTGTCAGCTGATACCTGTCTGATTACGGTGTGTGTATAAATAATCCAGCTGCTGATTAATGGGTTCAGTAAAATTGTCTATAATCAGACACTCTGGACTGACTGATTTAGTTTAGTCGAGACTTCTTTTCTTAAAATGATGTTTTATAGTGTTTAATATCTTATAATCCAGTCTGATCTCCTCCCTGACCAATCAGCTCCCAGCTCCTTTACAACACTGCAGCCTAATCACTTCCTGTGTGTGTGTGTGTGTAGTGGTACACACTCTGGACTGGTATTTGTGGTTGTTGTGGGTCTACTGGTGTGTAATAACTGGTTTATAGGGGGTGAATGTGCTGTGTGTGTGTGATTGGGGTTTCTATAGTATGTGTGTGTGTGTGTTTATTAGCGTTAGCCTCCACTCGGTTCTGAATGGGTTCTTCAGTGCTGGTTTATAAACAGAAAGGCGAGCGAGCGGTCCTGCGGTTCTCCCGCTGGTAAAACAGAGCGTTTCAGTGAGAGTTTTATAAAGGGTCAGATATTATGGTCTGTTTTCAGGTTCCACTGTAAAATAGCTCCACACTGCAGAACCTCAACTCCTTTATTTACCTTCTGAGAACGTCTGCACTGCTGCTGCCGCTGCAGCCGGCTGGGATTAATGTCCTTTAATGGTGCCTTGAGAACACCAGATGGCGCTCTGAACACTGTGGTTAAAATAAAGACTCGGATTAAAATAACCGATACCCGATCAATCAAAATATGGATCCACTAGATGGGTTTGAGACATCCCTAGTCGTGGCCACAGTAATTTAGCCACAAACAGCAGGACTTTAAATATCCATGAAATTCACTACTTAAAAGTGTGAATCTATGGTGTGTCTAAAGTGTGTTCCTGTATTAGGGTCTACCAGAATTTTTATTATTTTTTTATCAGGTTATTAATCCTAAATAATGAGATATTTAAATTAAATAAAGGTTTCTAAAAAGGACTGTAGGAAACACTTTTTTATTTTTTAAATGAACTATCACTGAATACAGCTGTACCGCCTGTCTATCAATAATTGTGTTGGCAGAGTGAGAGAGAGAGGGAGAGAGAGAGAGAGAACATGAAGGAAGACTCAATTAAAGATGGAACACTGCACCACAGCAAACCAAAAACCCATCGTTAGCTACCTTCAGAGCTGAGCTTTACATCATAGCCGTGCTCCAGCCGTTCTAAAGGAGATGCCGCAGAATACTCCTCCCCTGCTGTGAATGCAGATCACCAGACCAAACCTTACAAGCACTTCATTTCCCGTGCTCATTGCAATCATGCCAAAGACTTTTAAAGCCTTAATTAATTAAAATGAGGGCTTGTATACTTCACTGCTGCTGGGTTTTGTTAGATGCTTATTACAGACGGACACGCCCAGGCGGTCTTTTTTTCAGTACGGTCAATATTGTGAGGTTTACCTGGGCCAGGTTTGCCCTGGGCCAGGGCTGTACTCCTGTCCTGTGTCGGGAGCGTTGCTGTGCCGTCCGGGTACGTGGGCTTCACTAGCAGCTCGTGTCTCACTGGGCCACGAGGCATGGTGGACGACTGGATATACGGTCCAACTGCAGCCACCCGAGACGGACCCATGGGCTGGGAGGCCTGACCATCAGAAGGCACCTGGCGAGAGGGAGAGAAAGAAAAAAAAAAATAGCAAGGCAGAATGAAATTAAGACGGGAGGAAGAGTAAATATATGAATAAACAGAGGAAAGATTAATAAAAGATAAATAAAATTAAAAAAAATAATAAATAAATTTAAATCACTATATTGTCCTGCTTACAGTATCGCAATATATTGAGTTGTGACCCCTGTATCATGGGACACATCATAACGACAGGTTCTTGCCAATACACAGCATCATATGTCCATTTATCCATGTGTCTGTCTGTCTGTCTCTTCATTTATCCATCTATTCATTTATCTGTCTGTCCGTCCGTCCGTCTGCATAGGTTTCATTGCAGTCTGAGTACACCCTCTCTCGGTTTTACACAATTATCATGCAGCTAATTTACTACTTTTGGTGCATTTCTAATGGATTAAGCATTATTTAAAAGCAACTGAGTACAATAAATATTTTTAAGCAAGCTTAACAGACTAAACTCCTGAGGCAGAGGTACAGACATGCTCATGTTTGTGTTCTAATGAAACCAATGCTACGTAACAAATGGTAAAAAAAATGAAAGCAATGAGTCAGCAAATAATAAGATGTGTATAATTCTCTACACCTGCCAGGGTGTGTTTTCACCACTCAGAAAGCAAAGCCCAAACCTGCGTCAACAAACGTCTTACCCAACTCACTACAAAGTAATCCGATTAACTCGAGACATGCCCTTAAAAATAAATAAATAAATAAATAAAACAAAGAAAAAGAAAGAAAGAAATCCATGACTTAAAGAAAGTACACATTTTTTGCTTCCCTCTTCCATAAATCCACCGCCAAACCAGCACGACTTGCATGGATGAACCGATTAACAACGTCCAGTACAGAAGTTTTACCTTAGGATGGGGGTCTTTTGAAGCCTTCTCCTTAACAGGGAAGCCATTCTTGAGAAAAACAAGAACAAAGAAACTTCAGCACATTCAAAAAAGAGGAGACCAACAGTGTTGTCTTCTGTTAAAAAAGGGAGATGACCGCTTTCATCGAGACACCAGAGTGAGAGAGAGCGAGAGAGATTGGTGTTAGTCTGGTGTGAGCCGGAATTAAAAATCACACAGAGAGCCCACTCAGGTTCGGACCAGCATGCTGGCTTGGTAGTGCCGACCGGCTGTCTTGGCAGCGATGAAAGAAGGAAACGCCATCTCTTTGAGTTAGTCTGAAAAAGCCAATTCATTAAGATTCCACGCAGAGCTGTTACTGAAAGAAATTCTCACCGAGACGCGCAGAAAGCACGCTCGGTTTTCTTTCCAGTGCCGCAACAAACCCACCTCCACCATATGGGTTTAGTTTTTGTAGGAGAAGAAAGACTTCCGAAAGGACAGAGAGCGTTTTAGTCTTTTTTTGCCACCCAAGAGTGAGTGAGGAGTGACGATCAATTAAAAAAAAGCAAAAAAAACAAAATTAAATCACTTCACTTCATCAGATCAGAGTAAATAAGGTGAGAAATTGACTTTGCTGCTTCGACAGACGCAAATGCACAGTCTGAGATTAATGGACAAAACCAAATTTAGAAGAATCTAAGAGAAGACACTTCATTCACTGATGAAAGGGGCAGAGACAGAAAGGAAGGACGTGGATTACTGATGACCAACCACCAAAACATACAAGAATAAAGGACAGACAAAGGAAATTACTTTAAAATAAATGTAATTTAGAAATAATATGCAATTTATGTAATTAATAAATGTAATTACTTACATAAAACATATAAAATTAAGGTAATTACTTAAAAAAAAAAAAAAAAAAAAAAAAGGACCAAGGTTGACAAGGTCCTAAATCAAATGTGTAATTTAGCATTCGGGGGAAAATTCCAGTGGTGAATCAACTAAGCAATTTCAGCAATAGTGCATTTATTTAACTGTGCATTTAAAATTAAGTTCAAACATTATTATTATAATTATTATTTATAGTACACGATTTGCAAAGACTGTAGAATAGCTGTGTTAGTTGTCAGTTCAATGCCAGGGTGTCAGGACTGCCCAGACTAGCATTCGCACCAACGGTTTTCATTTGTTAAGCACCCAGTGAGAGCCCAAGTACAGAAGAAAACAACAGCAAAATGTCTTACTTTAATCTGTGCAGGGTCTAAGATGCTTGGCATCTGGGGCTTGTAAAAGAAATAAGCCTGACTTATAACATCCACTAGAGGGAGCTTTCTGAAAGACTGCCCTGACTGATTTTTTTTTATATGTATAAACATAAATGAGATAACCCATCCTTACTGTGAACCAACTGAAGTACATACACTTTAAAAGCCTTTTCTACTCTAATAAATCTTAATTTGACAGAATCTGAAAGGAAAATGCAGCTATGTTTATTCTTGTAAATGAAAAATAAAAGCCAGCTAGATGACCAAATGCCACTCATGTACCCTCACCCATAACTGCTGTATGGTGTTTCATCAAGGACAGTAAATGTACCACTACTTCTCAACACAGGGTTCTCAGACAGGGTTTGAGTCAAATCCTGGACTGCATTTTCTTTACAATGTGGAATCTACCTTTTACCTTCCTCCTGCTTTGAGAAACCACCTCCATATGACTGACTAGGTCTGGGGTACGGTCATATTCAGCAGCTACCACTTTAGCTTTAATGGACACCAATTAGATAAGCCAGAATGACAAGGTCTTGCTCAAGTGGCATTTCTGTAGTGAGGTTCAGATTTGTCAGATTTTAATTCCATATCATAAACCCAAACGTTTAGCAGCGAATTTTCGGACACATTTCAGTGCAGGACAGTGCCGATATGATGCATTTGGCGCCTCTTGTGAAGTGAATTTTGGTGTCCAGCCCAAGCTGTGACGCGTGGAAGAGTGAGCATGTTGTAGGTACTCACAGGAAGGTTCTCTTTCTGCTGCAGCGCTGCCTTCTTCTTCCACAGGCGATCGCGGAGCTCACTGACACGCTTGTCCATGACGGCCACCTCCTGGTTCTTCCTGTTCAGGTTCTCCCTCTGCTGCTGCAGCTTAGCGTTCTGCTCTTGGTTCATATTGTTCCTCAGCTGTTTGCAAGAGGAGATCGTCAGTGTGCTTTTATGTTACTAGAGGCTTTAAGTCAGGATCATAGCATCGCAAATGGCTCATCTGGCTCATATTGTTTTTAAAGTGCTACAGTAAGAAGACTGTGCGCCCCATCTTCCACCCTGCACAAGGCATGTCGTGATGCTCTCTGCTATCTTACACCCTACCTACAGTCTATATTCACTCCTCCTGCCGACGTCGTTTAAACAGCGGCGCTGCTTGTGAATATCTCTACGCTGATGGGGCAGTGGCCTCGAAATGAGGGGTATTCAGGTCAGTTTCTGGAGTATTGCTGCGTATCTCGCCAGCGGATGCTATCTTGGCAGTGAATTGTCAACACAGGCACGTGCAGCCTGGCACTCGTACCCCCCTGACGCTTCACACCAATGAAATAGAAACCCGCCAAGGTCAGTCAGACCGCACCTGGCTCTTAAAGGGATGACGAGAGATGCTGATTGGTTTATTACTGCACATTACGCCCCAAAAAAAACCCATGATTAATTAAGAGACTCAGTACATGACTTTTGCTCTTTTCAAGCCGCGCAAGTCATTACGATAGCAACGACACACAGACATGCTCTAAATCGCCCTGACGGCTTGCCTAAGATTGCTAAAATAGGGCCCACTAAGTGATCTGGAAATCACCCACCCCCCCTCCTGTTCACAGTAATGTATACAAAAGGTGGTGTAGGGAAACACATGATCCCAGAACAATCCTCAGGCTACAGTAAGTCTAATAAACATGTATGCAACCTTATACACAATTAAAATACTAATAATTAAATTACAGTACGCACAAGTCCATCAATTGTAGTGTGAATGAACTGCTATCTTCATACCCTGTATGGAAGCACCTATGTATACCACATGGTAAGAAGTTCAGAAACATCAGTACCAACCATTGAGATGAATGCTGGGAAATTTGGCCATGTATTATTATCTGCACTGCACATGTACTGTGTCTTAGTAAGTCTGTCTAAGGTAGTAGCTCATGGTTTGAACCTCAGGCTCCTCACCTGTAGCTCTCTGTAGAGTCTGTCCAGCTCAGCCACAGAGCTCTGGTTGTCGTTGAGAGCGTCCATCTTGCCATTCTTCAGCATCTCCAGCTGCCTGCTCAGCTCCTCGACTTTAGACACGGCCACCACCAGCTCTCGTTGCTTCTGCTGGAACAGGTTGTTCATCTGCTCAATCTCCTCCACTGCAAAGCAAAGACACACACACACGTATAATGTAATATACAGTCTTAATTGTAATAGGGAGAACAGCACTGCTGTCATTGCTCCTCTGGGCTCGGCATGCTGCCAACTGCATTATGTAACTTGGGAAAAGTGAGCAGGATAACAAGAAATGCCATTTTTCTACATTTCTGGGATGATTACATTATTGGATAATTACAACATTAAGTGTTACACTCTCTTAACAAACAGTTTAGCTTGACTCTGGCCTACAAAGCCAAGACTGGACCAGCCAGCCCTCCCGTGCTTGATGGCGATGGTCAAAAGCCGATCTGCACCAAGAGCCCTTCCAGCTTCAAGTACGGCTCGACTCGACCCGCCATCCTTTAAGACGAGCGTCCAGACTTTTTACTGTCCTGCACCGAAGTGGTGGAACAAACTTCCCCTGGGGAGTCCAACGCTCACTGTCTTTAAACCCAGACTGAAGACCCTCCTCCTCTGAGAGTGCTCAGGTTAGTAGAAGAGTATTATGGTCTCCATATTGACTTGTGTTTAGTAGAGTCTAAGATTAGAGGATCTCTGAATTTTAGTCTATTTAAACTAGCTGAGGTTCTTCTTGAGTAAACAGTGAAGCTCTTTTGTAAGTCGCTCTGGAGAGGAGCGTCTACTAAACGCCGTGAATGTAAATGTCCCAAAAAATAATCTGGTGGCTGGCTGTGTGTTCTTTTGATAGGGCCAGCAAATCTAACAACAAAAAAAGCATCAAGTTTATTGTCTGTGACATTTTTGACGTGATGGGGCCTGGCTTAAAAACGTTGAACATGCCCTGAATAAATGTTTCCCTGGCCGTGGCGCACTGCTCTTCACATTATAGTGTTTCCCTGCTTCCAACAAGCCCTACTACCTCTCTGCCAGACTGTGTGAAGAGCTGCAGGTTTGCTACAGTCTATAGCTTTGCGTGAGCCTGCTGGCCCAAACCAGACAGAGAGGGGTGTGAAGTGGGGATGGATGCGGAATACCTGCTAGGCTAATGGCCAATTCCAGCTGGTAATGTGTTCAATGTGGCTATTCTTACTGTGGTCAATGTGTGTTTAAAAACAAGGAAACACACTAAAATATGCAGAGTAATAATTTCAGGGCTCTGTTTGGGTAGCGTCTTCCCAGAAAATGGCCGGGGCGGGGGAGGAGGCGGGGCTAAACGGCTGCTGGTGCGAATCTTTGAAGTAATACAATGAAAATATTTGCTAAAAGTGGCCAATGTTTTCTTAAAATTAATGAAATTAATTGTCTGAATTTGTAAATAGTGTAAATATTTGTAAATATTTCCTAAACAGACACAATATTGATCAGTTATAGAATATAGATCAGATCATTAAAATTGGGCAAACTTCTTATACCTCAGTATAAGGCAGCAGCAGAGTTTCTAGAGGCAGGGTAAGTTCTTATCTCCTCAGGAAACCGGCTAATTGCCTCAAGCCGGGTACGCAGTGAAGATATAGGGTTTTGCCCCACAGGGGAATATTTTCCTCGACTGCATACGTCCACATTCTCCCCGTAATTAGAGCTGTGGCTTGTAACAAACACTGAGTTTCTAACAAACCACTGAAGTCCACAGTTGACTGCTCACCCAGTTTTCCATTGCTGAGACGCTTCTGTTCCACCTGGCCCTTCAGGGCACGCACTTTCTTCAGCCTAGCCTCCTGCTTCTCCACGTTCTCCCTCAGGCGCTGCAGCTTCTCCTGCTCGGAGGACTGCTGCTGCTGCCTCTGCTCTTGCTGCTTCAGGTAGCGCAGGCGCTGTTCCTTTATCCCAAAGATAAGAAAGAATATGTTAACATTTAAGATGTTGGTGAGGGTTTCAACAGTGGTCAAGAATCATGATCGAAGGTTCTGGGACTGACAAACAGCCTTTTCCAACAGTATTGGTTGGACACAGAACACAGATTTTAATAAAATTATAACTTCAAATGCATCTGAGACTTCGACAGAATCTGCTACAGTGAGCGTCAGCTAGAGCACCATGTGTTGATGGTACATGGTACAGTCCCTTCCCTCTGTCCTGTACTCTATTTTCTATAGGTGCCCTTCATAACGGCTTACAGTGCCCTCCAAATGTCCCAAACGTTACGGTGTCCTGAAATCAAGAGGGCTGTGAAAAAAAAAAAAAAAAAAAAAGGTCTGATGGTTTACAGAATTAAACTGTGACGCAGTTTTCCCCCACATACACTATATGGACAAAAGTATTGGGACACCTCATGCTCTTTAAATCTTTCTTCTAAAATCAGGGTATCGCAAAAGTGTTGGTCCAACTTTTGTTGGAGTTGGAGTCTCTACTGTCCAGAGAAAAAGGCTTTCTACTAGATTTTGGAGGAGCACAGCTGTGAGGATTTGATTGCAGTGTTAGTGAGCTCAGGATGTTGGATGATCATCACCCCACCTCATCCCAAACAAAAGTACTGGATAGAGCACCACCATTATTCCACTGCTCCACAGCTCAAAGCTGGGGGGCTTTATACCCCTCTACATTAGAAGGGGTGTCCGCAAACATTTGGACATGGTGTATTTCAGTCTCCAAGTATCTCTCCTCATCTCTCAGCAGCTCCTTCCCTCTCTCTCTCTCTCACTGTACTGCACCTCCAGACCTAAATAATTCTGTTTCTTCTACATCCACTCTTTACCTTAGAGGCCAAGAGCTGCTGCTGTGCATCGATCTGCTGCTGCTGTCGGGCTGCCATCTCCTGCAGCTCTGCCAAAGTCATGTCCATCCGCGGAGCAGCCACCTGCAAAGTAAAAAAAAAAACACAAACAAAAAATTCATACACATCTCTCACAAAGCTCGAGTTTCAGCAAAGGGGTTCACATGAGGATTAATGCTTTGTGAAGTTTCTGTAAACAGTCTTGCCCTTCCTGTGTGCTTACAGTGCATTCCTTTCATGACGTCTCCAAAGAGAGCAGCTCAACTTGTTTCCTTCCCTAAACAGTTTTCTCTTGGTGCAACAGAACAGAAGAAAATGTGATGCCAAAATTAACAAATAATGCCTCGAGAAGGTCGGACAGACTGCTCCCTGGAAGAGGAAGCTCTTCTAAGCCTTGCGGCTCTAGTTTAGCGATCTTTAGGCAAGCCGTCAACTGTGCAGATTGATTTAGAGGGCGTGTCGGTGTGTCTTTGCTATGGTAACGACGGGAAAAGTTCGCCTTGTTTGTCTGGAAACTTGCAAAAGTTGTGTACTGAGTCTCTTAATTAATCATGGGTGTGGTTTGTTTTGGGCATAACGTACAATAATAAACCAATCAGCGTCTCTCTCGCCATCCCTTTAAGAGCCAGGTGCGGTCAGTCTGACATTGGCGGGTTGCTATTTCAGTGGTGTAAAGCGGTTGGGGGGTGTACGAGTGTCGGGCTGCACGCGCCTGTGTTGACAATTCACTGCTGAGATAGCAACGAACCTCTGACTGTTGACTAACGTCTGTCTAGGCTGTTTTCAGTCAGTGGAGCTCCTCCTGTGTTTTCCAATGCCGAGATACACAGAAATACTGACCAGACCTGAACACCTGAACCTAAACGATTAAGGAGGAAGGAGTGAAAATAGACTGTTGGCAGGGTGTAAGAGGGCCATTTTTACTCACCCCGTTCTCCATTCTTCTGTCTGATGGTCCCTTAACACCATTCCTCTTCGGCTCTACACCTCTGGCATTCCCTGTAAATGTAAAAATGGGCAAAAAGTCAATGTGAATTTAGTGAAATAAATATCATTAATTTTTCATATTTCTGAGAGAAATTCAACAGAAATTTAGAGAGGGTGTCTGATAAGGATACATCACACACCACCACCAGTTATCGCATACTGATAGGCAGCCGAATGTGCTTGGAAGAGAACTTCGACGATTCATCTCTGTTACATCAGCCAGCGGACAACGCCCTGCCAACACTGCACTGGCTAGCACTGAGCTGAGCGATGGAGGGGGGACCCTCCCAGAGTGCAATCACGCTCTCTTGGACTCCCAGCCACAAATTTCAGGTTGACTTCAATTCACTAATGACGTGTCATCTGACCTGATATACTACAATTAGTCCCAAATTGTCTTTGGACAACCAACACACAAACCCATAATTACAGCAGGAAACTGTGGGGCTGATTAAACTGTGGCCGGGTTTGAGGAGGGGGGGTGGGGGGTGGGTGGAGTCCATCCCTGGTTTCAAAAGAAGCATTTATTCAAAGAGAGCAGGGGTCAGATGCAGGTTAGGAAAACACAGGCTGGTCAAAATTAGCAACGGGCCTCAACAGGGCACAACAGAACAAAGGGTACAGTGTAGCCCTGTGACTGACCATGACCCACAGATTTAACATGGTTCTCTGATCAAGAAACCAAAAGGACTGTTCATCCAGGAGCATAATGTTGTCACAGGGCCACTAAGCCCAATCACAACGTCTGGCCAAAGACCAAGTCTGGCACTTACATAATGTGCATAAAGCAATTTTCTTTAAGTTTGCTTTAGCTGGAGGTTTAAACAAAGATCCATGCAGATCTTGGGAAAATATCTTTGCAAGATCTGCACAGATCTTTGCCTCAACCTTCTCGTCTGGACCTCCTAGCAAGAGTTCAGGAGCCTTTCTCAAGATCAGCACCAATCTTTGCCCAAACTTCTTGCCTGGACCTCCTGACAGGTGTCGAAGAACTTTTCTCAAGGTCTGAACTGATCTGCACTGATCTCTCTCCTTGCCACAACAAGCTGATCTGGATGATCACACAGCCAAGCTAAAACACTGGCACTAAGCCCAGTCATTGGTTCTCCAAAGCAATTCCAATCAAAGCCCTGATAATGAACAGAATGAGAGCCACTCAGGCTACGAAACAACGAGTTCTAGGATCAGAACCAACAACGCAGATTCTCCAGCTATCTGGGCACTCATCCGTCTCCCTGGCAAAGAAAGTTATTAGGAGCTTTCTGCCAAGGTCCTTCAGACTCGCTCATGCTCGCTCGTTCTCTTGTGCTGGGATCAAAGAGTCAGCCGGGACGCGTTCACTCACCTGCCTCGCGCCCGGGCGCTCGGTTGTGCCGCAGGAAGAAGCGAACTTCAGCCCTGTGTGACCCCCAACGCTGCAACAGCTCCAGCATCCTCTCGCCCTCTCCCACGGCTCGCTCTGAACATGGACACAACACACACAGACAGGTCAGCTCACGGCTCACGTCTTCTCAGCACAGGGATGAAGGACTGCTGACACATGCTGCCAGCACAAGGTGTGTGCAGAACTGCTGATGAAAGACAAAATGATCTGAAGTGCATTATGGGAGGCTTGAAACAGCAGATACTGCTGAGTATTGTAATATTTAAGGGGTCATGTTCTGCTTCTTGTCCCTAAAGTCCACTTTTGAGGAGTGTGTGCTAAAACAGACCATGTTTTTACTGTAGAAGCTCCAGCTCTCATCAGAACAGATAAAGCAGGTGAACATAAATCCAGTAAAAAGGAGAAACAAGAGCTTCTCATTCTGAAGAAAGAAAGTAGTGAGATCTTGTCGGTGATCTAGTCTGAAGAACAGAGCTCGGTTCCTCCAGGTTTCTCCTGGACGCCCCCCAGTCCAGCCAGCACAGCGTGGAGGATGTGTTCAACTCCATCAGCAGCAGCAGCAGCAGCAGCAGCTCACCTGATTTACCATCATTAAGCCCTGATTTACCACCAAACCAGGTGTTGATATGAGGAGAACTCTAAATAATACTAGACTCCATAAGGAGAACTTTGGAGATGTTCTAATTAGTGTTTATTCTAATATTGGTATATTTACATTTACATTTATGGCATTTAGCAGAAGCTCTTCTCCAGAGCGACTTACAAAAGTGCTTTACTATTTACTCAAGAAAAACCTCAGCTAGTTTAAATAGATCCCTCTAATCTTAGACTCTACTAAACACAAGTCAGTATGGAGACCATAGTACTCTTCTCTTCGCCTGAGTACTCTCGGGACGAGGAGGGTCTACTGTCTGGGTTTGAAGACAGCGAGCGTTGCGCTGTTCGAACACCCAGGGGAAGTTCGTTGCACCACTTCGGTGAAGGACAGAAAAAAGTCTGGACGCTCGTCTTCCGTGGATCTTAAAGGATGGCGGGTCGAGCCGAGCCACACTTGAAGCTGAAAGGGCTCTTGGTTCAGATCGGCTTTTGACCATCGCCATCAAGTACGGAGGGGCTGGCTGGTCCAGTCTTGGCTTTGTAGACCAGAGTCAGGGTTTTGAATCTGATGAGGGCAGCAGCTACCGGAAGCCAGTGAAGAGAGAACGCAGCAGAGGAGTGACATGGCTGAATTTAGGAACGCTGAAAGTATATTAACACTTACTGCCTAAATAAGATTAATTATTATTATTATATTAATAATAGTATTAGTATTAGATGTATTACTTTCTCTTTGTTCTGATTGGCTTCCATTTATTGGCCTTTATTAATAAAGCAGTCAGAACTGAAACTACACCCAATAACTACAGCATAAATTATTGGCCTTTAAGCGCGGCAGGCTGAAAGGGAAGAAGAATTACGGATTTCTATGACATCATAAATTCAATAAATCCAAAATTCAGGCAATTTCTGTACAATTTCTATACACTGTCGCAGTCCAATTAAAAAACGTGTCTCCAAAATGGCAACTTTACAGCAAAAATGTTCCTAACTTTGAATAAAAGTCAATGTAACATAATGTCAAACAATTTTGAGCATTTCTATTAGTCCATTCATCCAGAATTATCTACACAGTGTTGACAGCAGCTACAGGGTTCAAACCATGGGAATGATGGAGATACATGGACATCAGCAATATGGACCGTATAGATTACTATAGATAGCATTTAAGAGAATATTTGGGGTCCATTTATTTTTCCACCATATGGGCCCTTAGCTTTTGCTGCAGGTGAAAGTGGGACGTTTCTCTTACCACACCAAAGCACCTCCGCCTTGTCTGCTTCCCTTTTCATTAACCGCACTACAAGCTGCACTGATCTCTCACGGTCAATGCCAGCGCACAGGGCTGCCAGGATCCTGGATACTACTTTGGCAAAAGTAGGGAACTAAGTCAAGGGTTATTCCAGTACTGCAGGAGCTTTTTAATCCTTGGGATTGAGGCTTTGGCCAGAGTCCTGGTACCTGAACAATAGGTACAGCATTAATGGGTTTAGTGGCATGAACACTGGTAATATTAAATATCACCTTTCATATCTAAAAGACAAGGCTGACAGCCAAAACCACAGGGTAATTAGCAGCCTATATTAAGGGAAGAAAGTCGGCCTTGGGCCTTTTTTTTTTCTCTGATGTTACTGCGTGGCTTACTGTTGTTCTCACAAGGCGTTCACGTGTCCTGTGTTAGAATTTCATTGTACACAACAGTGAGCGGCTAGGCGTGGGAAATATGACCATATTTAATTGAAACTGATGAATTTTCTTATTAAAAAGCAAGCATGTGGATATTGTCAGAGAGTGTGTTCGATTAGAGCTTTCTAATTAGATAAAGTGCAGCAGATTTTAAATACACATCACTGTACTCAGTATGGAGGAGGAGTATTTAAGTAGCTAATTTGATCATTTCTGTCACAGAATGTGTCGCTAATCTTGAAATTTTATCTTTTCATATCATCCATGAGCAGCCATATCTCCTCTTCAGGTTGCTTGTTTGCACATTTTCAGCACATTTTTAATACCGCAAGGGAGCATCTGAATGTATAAAAGGTTCTTTGCCTTGTAAAACGGTTCTCCATATACAAGGAAAACCTCTAATAAATAAAACCAAGTTAGAAATGGTTTTGTATGGCACTAAAAATACTTTTCTAGTGCTTTACAAAACCCTTTTTTAATTGTGTACAGCTCAACTCCCCATCAATCATCTCAAAAATGGAGATGCAGATGCTTATTTCTGCCATTTGAATTTTTATATATATAAGGAATAGCAAAAATTACAAAGGCAATAGCCTTTAATTTAACATTTTCAATGTATGAAAGATCCCCCAACTATGCTGCTACACCATAAATAGCCTAGGCCAGGAGCCAGGACAAAGAAGGTTAGCATGCTAATGGTCATTCCACTCCCTTCAGACAAAGCCTGACCCAAATCACCTCAGGATTTCGTATCGTCGAGTGATCTGGTGCTGCATTAGCGCCCCAAAGCAGCCCAGTCTGGATTAGGTTTACAGTAAACACTGGTCCTACTCCAATTTCACCCGACTGCGCTATACCTGTGCGCTCCCTACGAGGAAATACCTCAAGCAATGACGATGATTCCCACGAATGTTGCAAAACTGCTTCTGCTTGACTGACCAGCGTTCAGCACGGCTACGATTCTGGAGGCTTGCATTTCTGCAGTTCAGCTTATCTACACGTGACGGCTTGTTGTCATTAACCCCTGACGGCGCCGGAGCCGCTGCCGATGTTATAAAGCTGTCATTGTTCGAAAGCTGCAGTCTTTGGGCTGAGACGCAGCCAGGCTGCGTTTACGATTACACAGCCACGTTTGAAGACCGTCTTCCTGTCAGGAACGTCAGCTGGGGCAATAAATACTCCACGGCTTCAAGGCCTTTCCAGGCACTCGAGCTGAAAAGCTTACAGCCGCTCGGCTCGCTGAAAGAAACGTAACCATGGAAACCCGCCACAGCAAAATCTCAGGCACTTGAGGGAGCCGAGAGTGCTTGAAGTCTGAGGCTGCGGGAGAGCACAAAACACCGCTCCTCAAATCACTGCCCTGTTCCTTAATCCTCGACTCTCGTGGGTTTCTATAGAGGTGATTAGGAAAACCACATTAGTGAGCGGAATCACAAACCTGCTGCAGAATCAAATATTAGGGTCAAGAGGCGAATACGCTATATTGACAAAAGTACTGGGACACCTGCTCATTCACTGTTTCGAGAGTATTACAGGGAGTAACTGTCTCTACTGTCCAGAGAATGAGGCGTTCTACTAGATTTTGGAGGAGCATTGCTGTGAGGACAAGTGCATTAGTCGAGGCCAGGATGTCGGATGACCACCAGCCCACCTTATCCCCAACGCATCCCAAAAGTCCTGGAGCATCCATCATATAGCTCAATGCTGGGGGTTCTTTACCCCTCTAGTTCACGCCTGTTTTTTTTCTAGGTTTATCTGCTCCAGAGCGTCCTATTTTATAGGCAATACTTCTCTACAGGGACTAGACAAGCTGCCTGCGTGTGTGCATTTGCACATTAGTGTCAGCAAATGTAACTTTATTATCTGCAAAAACTGAATCTGTAGATTTTATAACATCATAAATGCTGTTACTGTGAAGCCATATGACCGTGGACATAGTCAGTGCATAACACTGACCAACTACACATTTCATTACAAGTAATGTAATTAGCCCTGTTTATTTAAATACTAATTTAAATAAATCACTGTACTAGGTATGGGATGGTATCTGCTTCTGCCACTTCTGGTTGTTGTCTGTGTGTCAAAATATTGTAAAAATACTGTGAAATATGTCTTTAAATCATGACATTATGCGAAGTTCAGTCTTTTCTCTTACCTGAGCCTCTCCACATCTCAGCCAGGTGACAGTCCGACTCTCCAGGCTCTTTGCAAAGCTCCACAACATCACGGCACACCGTCTCTGGAGTGATGGGCACCTCCGTAAAATGCTGGTCATTATTGCTGAGGTACACGGTCAAGAACATCTGCAAAAGACAAGAAGGACATGACCGTGATGACTGACAAAATCCTGCTCACATACCGGACATCACATCTGCTCACATGACTATCCTGAAAAGTCAAACCTCAATCCAACAGCTGCAACTTCAAGAATAAACCGAAATACATCAGGTAGCAGCCTAAATCAAACACGAGTTAAGATCAGGGTCCACGCTGCTAGCTGGCACCCTCATGTTTCGCACCTTTCTCCTTTGCCTCCATTCCTGCCTGCCTTTGGCTGTAACCAGAGCAGCTCGCTCACCATTCGAGCGTGGATAAAGAGAACTGTTCCTGCAATGGCACGGACACCAGCTATTGTTTGCTGCTAACAGACTGAGGGTCTGAGAGCTGTAGCATTCTCAGCCTCTTTTCTGAGTGAATGACGCAGCCTACAGAGTTGACAGTAATCTATCCGTCTGAAAACTTCATTAAGCCACTGGGCTTTCGCCTTTTACTGTCTGAGAAAAACACTGACGACGAAAAGGGACAGAAAACAGCATGTAACATTGAAATAATCAAAACTAGGCATCTTCACACCTCCTAATAATCACTATTACTATTCAAGTGAAATTCACTTCAATTAAAATTGACCAGCGGTCACTGGTGTTTGCCATCAGCAGCCGGAGTCAGAGAGAACACAGTTGGCCTTTCTCTCAGGAGTGGGCTGATGGTGCTTCCTCCCTACATCACTCCTAGTTTGATGCTGGTCAGTAGGTGTCTGTTAATAAGGACCTTTCTTCAGAGCTTTCTTTTACAATAAAGACAATAATTGGCCTTCCAAATTGGGTAGAAAAATGAAAAATTAATAAAATGTAATAAAATAATCTAAAAACTTGTTTTAAACATTTTAAGACATCAGCCAATGCTCAGGGTTTCAATCTTGGCACCATGACATATAGAGAATGACCGATTAGTGTTTTTGGCGTCGACTTTTAGTATAATCGTCCAATCGCAAATACCAACCGAGGGCGGGGCAGACTGCTACATTACCCTACATTACTTAAACTTGGCAACGCCTCCTTCTGCAGGGCTTCTGTCTCACTGATCGCATATTTAGGCTGAAAATCGGCCAATACTGATATACAGCCGATCAATTCTACAAGCTCTAATGCCATTTCTAGTATTCACTATTACAAGGTGTTAAATAACAGGAATCAAATGCTGGCTGCAAAGACAAAAAGATGCTGGATTCACAAACAACATACACAGTTATGATAAACCACCAAAGATTGGGAAGCACTTGAGTAACCAAATAACGGCAACAGTAAATTTCCTGTGTGTAGAAAGGGACCAAACCATAGTGCCTCAAAATACACCAACACAGATGAGCCAGAAAACCATGAGCACTCCCAGATCAACAGAATAGCGCTCATGATGGGGTAACAGTGATGCATGTGAAGGTCTGGGATCTCTGTTAGATGGTAACTAAATAGTCGGCTACATGTTGGATGTGGAGAAATGGGCAGCACCCGAGACACCCGAGACACTTTGACAAGGGTCAGATCACCGTTTGCCTTCCAAACTGTTCCAAGGCTTGTGAGGGGGACTCCCAGCCAGCTGTGGTGAGAACCTACCTATCCCATCTGGGCTTCACCGGTACAGCTACGCATGAAGCTGTGTGGCTGTAAACCAGTCAAAGTGCCTATGCCGACCCCTGTCCACCTTTGATAGCGTATACAATGGCTGAGTGAGGTCAGACCTGGACCTCTGACTGATGGAAGAAGGGGGCCTGGTCCAATTAGTCCGATTTTCTTTTTCACCACATGGACAGCTGGGTGCGTGGGCTTAGTTTACCTGTTGGAGGCGCTGAAACAATAAGTCTCACCTAAGGTGACCACCCCACAAGTATCTGTTAAATATCACCTAAAGGACCAACGGTATATTTTGCAGGTGGTCATAATTGTGAGAATATGGTCCAATCCATGCAGCAACCTGCTTAAAAGACATGCAGAACAATATTGGACCACTGGAGAAGAGCATTTATCCAATAGGGAGATTCACTCTGTTTAGTAAACGCTGCCAAATGACCACAGTAATCATAAGCCCCTTTTCTAGCCCCATATGGTACCGCTGTAAAGCAGTCACCGTGTCGCTTAATACCGAGCATCCAGCACGCTACGATACCGTCAGATGAAACAGCTCAGGAACAGGATAAGAGGATTTGAATGGATACGATTCAGATCCGATAATCTAATAATCTACTCTTCGCCGTGTGAAGAGCATCGCACAAACAAACAAACTGCCAATCCTGCGAAGCTCAGTAACCAAAGATGAGGGGGGGGGCTCTCTGGTCAGGTTAACCTCCATCAGGGGGACTCACAATCAAACAGTAGCTTTACAAACCTCGCCTACCCAACTAGTCCAAGGCTAAACACAAATAAACACGTCGGCCTGCCTTAGTACATTAACACTGTCAAAGACAGCAGGACCTCTGAACAACCGGAGAGGAAAGAGAGAGAGAGAGAGCGAGCAGGAGCGAGTGCATAATTACAGTAGATTGAGGCCATGCAGCGCCATTCACTCAGCACTAAACTTAATGATCCACGAACTGCCCATCCAAGACTCTGAAAGCCTGCGCTGGATGAGTTGGCAGTTTGTGGTGGATGCATGTGACCTTCATCCTGATCCAACTGCATGAAATATCGCCCGAACACCCTGCAAGCAAGGAGAGGGATGGAACAACAGAGGAGAAAGAGGCAGGCAGATAATAAAACCTAACGACGGAAGGAAAAGAAAGTTTTTACGGGGCTTCTGAATACTCTGAATATTACTCTGAATATTACTCTGAATATATGCTTGGCTTGATGTAGCTGTAACGTAGGAGGATTAGTGTGAGCGCATGTGTGATGCATTATTAACAAAAGCAGAGCTTTTACTTCTTAATATGTCATATACTGTGGATTTGACTGTCCTTGCTTGCTTTTTTAAAGTAAAATAAAAGCACGACGTCACTGTCAGTCTGAAAGTTAGTCGCAAAAACTGTCCATTTCAAAGTTAGTGGTCTTGTAAGGTTACAAAAACCAGCATATATCTACATACAGTTGCGCTGTTGATCTTCCAAAAGAAAATAAGTGGCCATCCAATGGAGAAACACGAAAAATTCTTAAGCATGATAACAGTTTATTTCCTGTAATTTAACATGAATTATCCGAAAAATATGGCATGTTTCAACCGATCTTTAAATACCTATTTTTATTTTTTTTAATAATGTTTATTTAATATGGGGCAGGAGCAGTTAAAGCACTGGGCTACTAATGACGGATACTGATGACTGGGCTACTACTGCAGCACTGGCTGCCCACCGCTCCGGGCATGTGTGCTCACTGTCCACTGTGTGTGTTTGATCACTGCACAGATGGGTTAAAGGCGATCTGTGTCTAACAATTATGGTGAGTATGGTTGTCTTTGTCTGTGTCTATGGTATATAAGCAGGAACTGCGCTCAGAAATATGCAGAGAAATGCAATATATATATATATATATATATATATATATATATATATATATATATGCAAAAAAATCTCTCTCTTATCTTCATCTACAAGCATAATTCATTGAAAGCTTTTTTACTGCAGGAGTGCACTTATTTATTCACACCCATAATGAGCTCCCAACATCTGCTCCTTTACATAAAAGCTGGCAGAAGAGTGAAATCAATCCTGAGAGAAACAGGGATAAACTACCGCACCCACAATAACAACCTAACTGAGTCACAGTGGCAAACGACGCCTTGTTCTGAATTAAATATTCACGAGCACAACCGGCTGCGAAAAGAACCGACAGCCCTGACTGTTCAACAAGCTCCTTCACAGCGCCGAACAGCATGCCTGCCTTACGCTTCACAAACTACAGCAGATCCTACACGCTGTTCTAGCAGAGCGGCGGCTCTCCACTGTGCTGCACTGCTCTGCTCTGTTCTTTGAGGTGTGCCGGTAGAAAAGCAATTTCCACAGGTGCATACCACTGCCTGTTGTGTCTAGACTGGGCTTCACTGATGAAAGCTCGAGCTGGGATTTTCTGCAGGCAGTTCAAACAGAGGCCACAGATGAGGCCACTGAGTGTTCCTGGTGTACCTTTTTGTGAGCATGGCGGCGTGTGTTTTAATGTGCCTTTGTGACGGCAGGTTGGTTTAAAGAGAGAAAGTGTAAACACACGTTTCTGTAACCCTTCTAGATCAAGATCATTAAAATCGACTCAATCCAGAAGGGAAATATTGGTGGATGACAATTTCTCCTATAGTAAATTAGGGGGCCTATTACAGATAATGTCCCTCACGTTATTAGAATAAAGTAAAATGTAATTACAAGTAAACTCGAAAAAAAAAAAAAAAATTCCCCCCAAAGATAAACAGTCTCTCTTAGGTCACAAAAAACAACTAATTTACATATCTCCGCCTATTCAGCCTACCACAGTTTGGCCTCGTTTCAGATCTGAGTGCCTTTTCTAACAAGGCACAGCCAATCAGAACACAGCTTTATTTACCTTACATCAGTGTCAAATGTACAGTACAAAATTTAAGCTTTTTTAATTAACCCCTTAAACGCCTCAGAACCACCGGTGGCTCTTGGCTTTTCTCCTTACTGTTAGGAACAAGAACTTCGGAACAAGTCAAATCGATATGTTGTTATCGATTAGTAATCCTAGGGGTGCAACAAAAGTATTAAAGAGTTAAAAGATCAAGAAGACTGACTCTTTTGGAACATATGCCCCCATACAGCGTTGTATGTGCATCTTAAAGATTAAAAAATACTAAAGAAATGTAGAGTATTGGCCTAATGCAGAATTTATAGAATTGGAATTTGGTCGTGATCAATCTTCAGCCTCTACAATTTATCTTCACTAAAGCAAAACATTTTGAGGAAGGCTGGCACAGTGTGTACTTACTAATAAAATACTTGATTTTATACAGAGCAACTGCCCGCATCAGACTCAAAACCCTGACGCTGGCCTACAAAGCCCAGAAAGGAGCAGTCCCTCCGTACTTGATGGCGATGGTCAAAAGCCGATCCGCACCAAGAGCCCTTCCAGCTTCAAGTGTGGCTCGGCTCGACCCGCCATCCTTTAAGATCCACGGAAGACAAGTGTCCAGGCTTTTTTCTGTCCTGCACCGAAGTGGTGGAACGAACTTCCCCTGGGTGTCCGAACAGCCGAGTCCAACGCTCACTGTCCTCAAACCCAGACTGAAGACCCTCCTCTTCGGAGAGTACTTGGGCGAATAGCAGAGTGGTCACCTTACTGACTTGTGTTTAGTAATGTCTAAAGCTTAGAGGTATCTTTGAACTATTAGTCTATTCTAACCAGGTTTAACGAGGTTCTAACGAGGTTTTTCTTGGGTAACAGCAAAGCACTTCTGTAAGTCGCTCTGGATCAGAGCATCTGCTACATGCCGTAAATGTAAATAACAATAGATAATTTTGCACTCTTCAAAATCAGTTCAGAACATTTTGCTTGTTTCAATGCAATCAACCTGTAGCCAAGTAATTTGCCAAAGATTATTTAACTATAAAACTAAACATCTGTCCACTGTCAATGTATTAATAACAATATTAATAACTATTACTGCTTCTGAAATGCATGTAAGCATCCCTACCTATCGCAGGACTCCATTATCGCATACACTCCCAAGCACAAAACAACAGCACCCTTCAATCTACAAACCACCGCCAAAACGCTTCACTTGCTGTGCCCGAACTCCTGGGAACAAGCTTATCTGGCCTTGCTGGGTACATCAGGCATGTGGAGCTGTGCTGGGTTTGGAGACGCATAAACACAAAAGGGTCGATTGCAGGAAGAGGGAATGTTTTCAGTCACTCCCACAGATTAAACAGACAACAGAGATACCGGGAGACGAATGCAAAGGCACACAGAGGAGCTAGCCTCGGGCAACAGGGGGACTCGGACTGAAGACAAAGTCACTATAAGTGGAAAAGAGACTTGGGGAAGAACTTGTTCAACTCAATTTACGGGTAATTATCCTGGGAAATAAACCCCCTTTCAGAAAGTGTCCCAGTGCCGAAGCAAGAGACATACTAAACAATATAACTGTACATTCTGCAGGTTTGCTTTTGGGAAGATTTGTTTTGTGGATCTAAAAGCTGCAGCTTTTAAGGGGCCGACACAACAAAAGCAGCCCTTACTGCCTTCATTATGGACTCCTGCCTGGCTCGGTGGCTGCAGCCACACTTGCAAACAAATAAACCGAAGTAAATGTTAGCTCCATCATCTGGAAGAAACAATAGAAAGAGATGAATCCAACATGTAGGATATTTGACCAGGTCCACTGTGCAGTCTGCCACAGTCCATCTCACTTTACTGTTGTGGTAGAAACTCCATTTGTGTCTGATCAAATCAGCAGAGAAGGCTGACATGGCAAGAACGGAGCATGGAGAGCCAGAGCGAGCAGAAGACAGATTCCCAGGGAGGGAATTCAAGCATGAATGTGACACTGCAGCATTGCCCAAATCGAAGCTCGTGCAATAAGGCCAATAATGCCAAGTCGCTGACTGATACGTCCTGATGGATTGACGGACTGATCGGCCTTCCTGCCAGTAAGACTGACGACACACAAGTTCAATGTGCCTCAGAAACTGCACATTTTGGAAAAGCACTTTACAAAAATATGCTAGTTTTAAGTCTAAAAACCTTCCAGGACTTACTCTACTCCTAACAGACAGCAGTAAATAACAATAAAACAAACCATCCAAGCACTTAAACAGTGTTTAGCCTACCTTCGGCTCAGAGTTGAACCGGTGTTGTCAAAGCCGAGAGGAGGAGAAGAATACAGAGCGAGGTCAGTGGGCTGTCTAAAACCGAACCCAGCAGAGCCGCGAGCCCTGGGGACTGAGCAACACAGCTGGGAAAACAGAGGTCATCCAAAGGCGGGTGAGCCAAAGTGGCAGGCACTGCGTCCTTGACCACGCCTAGCAGGCAAAGCAGGGCTCTGTGAATGAGCTCCGTAAGTGTGGGCTGTATTGACAAGATTCTAAATCACAGTGTTCTCCAAATATAATCATAGTGATGATGTCCAAGTTGGTAAAGTCGTTCTTCCTGAGTACTTGTACTATATGCCAGTGGTTCCCATCCCTGGTCCTGGAGAACCTCCAGCTCCACACATTTCAGTGGTTTCCTGCTCTAACCCACCACCTTCAACTCAGGAAGGGCTTGTTAATGAGCTGATTAGCTGGATTAGGTGTGTTGGGAGAAGGGTAAACACCAAGGGGCGTTTTTATACTTTGGTTGGATTGCTCCGTTAGTTAACGAGTTAGTTAACGAGAAAACTGGGGAGTTTCCCCTTGGTTCGGTTTGTTTTCACAAAGAGAAAAATCAGACAACTGTAGTTGAAGCTGTGGTCATTTTCTGGCCGTAAATGGGGTGTGACTCACCAAAAATGCCTCTGAATCTGTGAGTAGTACACAATACTTTCAGATTTTCAATTCTGTTGGAATAAGATAAGCCCCTTCCTTTTGATTTTCTTTAAACCACAGCAAACAAAAAAAAAAAGAGACCTTCACACCTAGGTTAACGAGCCAGGCTAACACTGGTATGGCTAAGAAACACTGGACGAAGACGGTCACCAATCTCATCTCAATACACAAAGACATTATTTGTTAAGTTTTAAAAGGCACAGTAAATTAATAACGACTGTTTTTGGGTCCTTTAACATCAACATACTGTGGATTTATTGACCGGAAGGTATTCTACAAACGAACCTGGTGTAAAACCACAGAGCTTGACGCTTTACTCCACTTAAATATTCAGGTAATATGAACAAGGCGTAAACACGCCTTCCCCCCTGGCTGGCTCACAAGCATGGAATCGTTCTAAAAACATTGTCCAATCATCCGATAATGACGCACTGTTTAGTGAAGCTAATTACTGAAGCGAAGACTTGTGCACTATAGAGAGGGAAGGATTACAAACAAGCTCTGTCAGCCGTTTAGCTGGAATAGGTCTCGCAAAAAGACAGCATCTCTTATCAGAGTTCAGCAGCAGTCTATACACAATACACTCTCCCACACTGAGCAATAAAAGCTCCTTGGTTCTATTGTGCTTGGCCAAGAACAATCCCTTTTCAGCAGGCCTGCCTGTCTGCAACTGTAGAACCCTGTGCTTAGACCCTCCTTGAAAGCCTACGGTTAAATCCGTCACCCAATAAAAGGCCTATATGCGCATGTATATGTGTTGAGCTGACTGTAGTTGACTGGACTTGGGAAGTGTGCCAATTCTTAACGTAACATGAGTGCAGGTGAGGCGTCTGAAGGTTTTATAAGCCATTCAGGTCAATAAACTGTCCTAGAGATGGCGCTGGAGTTGTGGTAGGACAAAACCAGTGATACCAGTCAGGGGTGGACATGTTCATCAGCAAGTGAACAGTCAGTTGTTGAAGGTGATTAAGACGAAGAGCCTTAGACACTTTGACAAGAACCAAACAGTGATGTTCTAGACAATGACTGGGTCAGAACATCTCCAAAACATCAGCAAGCAGGTCTTGTAGGTGTTCCCTCAGTACCTACCAAAAGTGCTCTAAGGAAAAACAACCAGTGAACTGGTGTCAGGGTTACGGGCACCCAAGATTCCTTGATGCTCATGTAGGCCTCACCTCACGACGTACAGGACTTAAACGACCTGCTGCTAACATCACAACATGTTCCAGGTACTATTCCACACCTTCAGAGGTCTTGTGAGGCCTGTGTCTTTGCGGGTCAGAGCTGTTTTGGCAGCACCAAGGAAACCTACACAATATTAAAGTAGATATTTTTAAATGTTGAAGCTCAGATCATCAGAAGTTCTCCAAATTGTGGCAGACCCTTCAGGACTGACACAGATTATCCCTGGCGTATAATGGGGATGCACCGATCCCAATACTAACAAAATTCGATGGATTGGGTATCGGATAATTAACCTGATCAACGGGGCCGAACGATTCACAGAACCCGCTTCTCACACTGTCTGTATTCTAGGCTTCACAACTCAGGATCAGAGTACCTTACAGATGTGATACACATATCATAGCAAACAGCAAGTGTGGTGCCCTCGACCTGTCATGATCTCTCAGCGAGTAATCAAGCTCGTCTTCCATATAAGAAAAACCACAAAGGGAGGAGCTGCTGGATAATTTCAGAACAAAGGTCCTGAGCTCAGACAGCACTGTGCTGAGGTCCAGCATATTTATTCACTTTGTATACAAATAAACAGAAATTGGGTTCATTTGTTATAGTTTGTTTTACAAAGTTTGTAATGTTTAAGTCAATCTTGATGCCTTAAGTCTCTCTCACATGGTCCCTAATGGAGATATACGATTCATTAATTTAACAACAGTATCGGATCGGTATTGGGTATCAGCCAATACGCAAAGTTCTTGTATCGGTATCTATATCGGAACAGAAAAAGATGAATCAGCGTATCCCTAGTGTATAACATGGGTATAGATTGAACAGCTCCAGTGAAGGGAGCTACAAATACAAGTCAGCTGGTTTCCAATGGGTCTCAGGGCTTGGTTTGAACTTTAAAACTGTGCTTAATCTTCAACCTCGAAGGTTCTGTTGTGTTTTGGACCACAAGTCCTAAATCAAGTAAAACATCTGTACTGGTGGTGTATTAACACAGAGACAAATGCATTACACCACTCATAGCATGCTGAAAAGCTTCCACTTCCATCCAAATCCATTGCAGACTGCAGCAGAAGGCAGGCAGGCAGATCTCTCGCTTTCGCGCTCTCGCTCTCTCAGGAGCAGCCCTGGCTCTTCTCCAAGCTTTCTCCTCACCTCGCCTCATCTCCTGAAACTCAATAATTCTGCTGTTTATCTCCACCACAGGACACTTCCCTCGCCTCACTACAGAAAGCAGCGTGGCTCTGCGGTTTCCACCAAGCCTGTTTGGCTACGAATGAGACTGCTGGAGAGTTGAGTCATGAGATAACTTTGTTAGACTAGGTTTCGGTCTGTGCCGACCGAATGAACACAACGGTAGGGAAACACAAGGCAAATTACAACAGTTTTAAACACATTCCCATCACCAGCCTCTGCTTATTTGTAGGGTTAGACATCCTGTGCTGGCTTAGGCTTAGCATTTATTGGGATTTATGCTTCTTCAGACTCTGATTACTACAGAAAAGCATATTTAGTGAGATAAGCACTCAAAATGTTGGACTTACCGGCATCATTTTTTGCTTTTAATTTCGCATTTAAACCGATATTCATTCGTTTTTTCCTGAGCAGATCATTTTTATTTCATCAAATATGCAATTTTCTGAAAGTCAGACACTGGTTAATCCATTCCCAGAAGGAATAGTGGGATTTGCAGTATATTATAAATATTTACTACAAAACTGCAAACAACAAAACGCAGTATTCAGTTATATAATTAAATATGTATTTACATCAGATTTTCAATCAATTTCTGCTTGTTTTCTATATATATATATATATATATATATATCACAGTCAACATTATAGATTATCTGCAGTAGGGTAAAGACTATTTCCTAGCTAAGACAGAGATTAATTTAGTATAATAGGTGTTAATACACATAATTAATAACTTTTTATATGTTATTCCTCAATAAATCACAACACAAACGCACTTTAGTGAGATAATCACTCAAAATGTTGGACTTACCGGCATCATTTTCGCCTCGTATCTCATTTAAACCCAGTATTTATTAGTTTTTTCCTGAGCAGATGATTTTAGACATGGTTTTAGAACTGAAATTGACCATTTTCTAGGAGTCAGACACTGGATAATTTAACCCCAGAAGGAATAGTGCTATAATATCCACTCCTCTAGGTTTACTACCATAAAGGTCCACTGTGTT